>NW_028280953.1:380000-622500 GCF_059751285.1 Brachycentrus maculatus
AAACAAAGAATCAAAAAGATGAAAATGTTATAAAAGTTAGCAAATATATTTTAATTCCATACATTAGGGTTGGAACCCGTAATCCATTGTGTATTATTACAATGACATTTTTACCTTATGTCACCATTCGAATATATATCACATAGCGTCTAACCTCCTCCGTAATGTCCGCCTCCGTAGTGTAATGGTCAGCAGCACACTCGGCTACCCTTCTGGAGGTCCCGGGTTCGATTCCCAAGGGGGGTAAAATAAATATAAGTGATTTTTTCACTGTAATATTTATTCAATATTACCATGGACTGGTACCTGAAGCGGAGGGCTGATCACCCTTCCTTCATGTGTAAACGATCAAGATAACACTGTGTTTATATGACACAGTGCCCTATACACCATTGGGGTGCGGATAAGGGTTTTATTATTATTATTATTATTAACGTATAACAATGAAATTTCTCTGATTTCATTTTTAGTTTAAATGTTGATATAAAAATAGAGTACTGAATGATATGAGCCATTTTTGAGCACACTAATATACTCTGTATACCATATCGTAAAAATTATTACTTTTGAAAAGTACAGGTGTACGATTTTTTAACGTAAATTGTATACAGTTATTTAAAAGAACAATTATAAAACATATTTAAAATATTTTTTGTATGGACCCAACAAGCCACCTTGTGTGTCTTGTCGGTGTAGTTCTTTTTACATGCGTTTTATATTGTTTTTATCCATTTGAACCTAATTAATATACACACAAAAAAAGAATGAATAAAATTAAAAATATTTTTTTTTACAATTTTCAAAGAATAAACTCTTGATCATTTACCCATTCCTTTATTTTGCCATTGTTCCACATTTTATTTTGACCTCTAACCTCCGTCGGCAACGAATTAAAAATGTTTGGAACGATATATTGAAGTGTGTAGATGTTCTCGGAACTAGTCGTGTTTACATGAATAAACTTTAAAGTGGTCTCATACCAGTGTTTTATTTTATTATCATGTTATTCAATGAAGTTAATGCCGAATCAACAAATAATATTAATGCAATAAAAAATCTCAATTCGATTATGAAGCAGTAATTTCCGAGAAGCAGAATTATAATTGTAATATTATTTTGAGTAGGCGAAAAAGCAGAAAGCCGATAAGTGCCAAAATCCAGATTTGTCTAAAGTCTTATCTCTTTCTGCCTCGGCGTAACAAATGATTTAGGATAACGTCCTGACGGCTAAATAATATAATAAAAAGTTTTTTGTTGGCAGCGAAAGCTCGATTCGGGGCCATAAAAGGAGATAAGTCCAAAGTTGGCGCATGAATTATGCTCGCACGATGTCTGTGGGTCGTTTAACGCGGCGGGAATATTTTTAATTCACGTTAAACTTTTGACACTTGTGTCATTTTTAGAGAATAATTCTGATAATTTTACTAAGTATGCATTGAGAACTAGGGACCTGTTTAATTTTTATTTTATATTTTTGCATACAAAAATCATATATATAATATTCTCAACGATTAATTTCTATTTCTCATTTTGAGACATGGGATTAAGGTTAACAAGAATGGAACACAAATAAAAAAGTCATAATTTTTTTTTTTTAAATAACCGAAACTAATACATGACAAATTTAAAAAAAAACTATAAACAGGTGTAATAAATAGGCATAAGAAGCATATTCAAAAGAAATAAATGAGAAATTATAACAAATGGGAAAATATGAAAAACTAATGGTAAAAACGAAATAAGAAAATATGACCAAACACTACATACATCTTTCCATAAAGTATTTTTTCAGATCACTTCTTTTGGATCCCCGAATGGGTTCTATTTTATATTGTCAACAACAACACAAATATGAAAATTCTAAGACTTCCTACTTATTTATAGATTTGGCGTTCAATTTGTACTGGACATCTTAAAACTATTACTATATACTACTTATATAATACTTACTATAACATTCGCTTGAAAATGCCATAACAAGGCGAAACAATTTTCATTAAAAAATAATTTTCGTCCGCCTCCGTAGTATAATGGTCAGCATGCTCGCCTACCGTTCTGGAGGTCCCGGGTTCGATTCCCAGGGGGGTTTAATAAATATAAGTGATTTTTTTACTCTAATATTTATTCAATATTTCACTAGACTGGTACCTGAAGTGGAGGGCTGATCACCTTTCTTTCATGTGTAATCGATCAAGATAACACTGCGTTTATATGAAGCAGTGCCCTATGCACCATTGGGGTGCGGTAAGGGATTATTATTTATTTTTTAACAATAAAATACAATTTAGTAGACTTGAAAAATCAGTGTTTAAATTGAACATTTAAAATAAAACTTTGTAATTATTTAAGGGTGGTCTCTCAAATATACAATTCAGTACGCGACCAACTGTGCGAGTTAAATCAAAATATGTTAGAATATACTGTGGCAACCCACACATCGACTATGGCAACTCAAATCGAGTGAAATAGCGAGCAACCTACACGAAGCCCGCAACGAACGGAAGCGAGCCCGTTACACTTCGTCGCCGCTCCTCCTCAGATCGACACGTACTTTAACTGTTCTCATATTAGAATCACGCGATTATTCTTAAGTATTTTCTTGATTGTAATTTGATAGAACTAAATAAATTTGTGTTAAAAGTAATCCGCTTTCATCTTGCTTCCCTTCTGATAAATTAAAGTGGTATTCAACTAGAAACCATAATGCCATAACAAGGCGAAACAATATCCATAAAAAAAGTTTTTTCATTTGTTTATTTTATTATTATTTTTTACGATAAAATACAATTTAGTAGACTCGAAAAATCAGTGTTTAAATTGAACATTTAAAATCAAAATTTGTAATTATTTTAGGGTTTACTCTCAAATATACCATTCAGTACGCGACCAACTGTGCGAGTTAAGTCAAAATATGTTTGAATATATATTGGAATTGGATTTTTTAAAAATTTGTAATGAAATAATATCTTTGTATTTTTTTAACTCCTTACCCTTCAGTAACTCTTTATTTCTTTTCCTTATGTTTGTATTCGCAATCACACTATTTAAGGCACCATTTATTATATTTACATAAATTCATCTTTCTCTCAATTTCTTTATCCACTTTTCCATCCCATTGAGAACATGCTTCCTAGATATAAAAATTCTTACGATTATAATTTTTTCTCCTTCTCGTTTGTTTATTTTTCTTTTAGATACATAAAATTTTTCATCATACATTACATAAAACATAAGTTATTCCACACACATACACAAATATAAACACATACGTAAACATACATACACGCCAGTGTATAGACAGGTAGATGAGATAATAGTTATATAGAAAATAGCAAGTAGACGTAACTGAGAATTACACAATAAGTAATTTTTTTCCTCTCAAAGGTACCCCCCTCACGAAAGTGAAAAAAGTCGTATTTTATATATATATATATATATATATATATATATATATATATATATATATATATATATATATATATATATATATATATATATATATATATATATATATATATATATATATATATATATATATATATATATATATATATATATATATATATATATATATATATATATATATATATATATATATATATATATATATATATATATATATATTTATATATATATATATATATATATATATATATATATATATATATATATATATATATATATATATATATATATATATATATATATATATATATATATATATATATATATATATATATATATATATATATATATATATATATATATATATATATATATATATTATATATATATATATATATATATATATATATATATATATATATATATATATATATATATATATATATATATATATATATATATATATATATATATTATATATATATATATATATATATATATATATATATATATATATATATATATATATATATATATATATATATATATATATATATATATATATATATATATATATATATATATATATATATATATATATATATATATATATATATATATATATATATATATATATATATATATATATATATATATATATATATATATATATATATATATATATATATATATATATATATATATATATATATATATATATATATATATATATATATATATATATATATATATATATATATATATATATATATATATATATATATATATATATATATACATATTATTTATTGATTCGGCATTAACTTTGTATAATGACGTGTTGATTATTTTTTTTTTAAATTAAACACTTCTATATATACCGCCTTTTTGTCCGCCTCCGTAGTGTAATGGTCAGCACGCTCGGCTACCGTTTTGGAGGTCCCGGGTTCGATTCCCAAGGAGGTAAAATAAATATTATTGATTTTTTCACTGTAATATTTATTCAATATTACCATGGACTGGTACCTGAAGCTAAGGGTTGATCACCTTTCCTTCATGTGAAAACGATCAAGATAACACTGCGTTTATATGACACAGTGCCCTATGCACCATTGGGGTGCGGATAAGGTTTTTATTATTATTATTATTATATATACTAATTTAATGAATTTTATTTATAAATACGACTTGTTTCGAAAACTTACAGATGTTTTCATCTTCCGGTAAATATTAAAACTTTAATTTTTAATTTTTACTTCAAAGTCATGCAAATTTACTACGCATAAATAAACGTTATCGACATTGTTTAATATCACCCAAAGGAAACTACCTTAAATCATTTTTTTATTCAATTGTGGACCGACTCTATAAATTATTGGTAGAGAGAAATCCCCAAAGCGAAATACCGATGAAATTTTAGGGGATGAATTATGTAGGTCAAAAATATAATTTAGCCAAGAAAAATGTCACGGGTATCAAGATTAGAAGTTTCCGGTAATCTATTTGATTCTATATTTATTCGAAAGTGTACGGATAATTTATCTCACAGTTGAAAAATATACAGTATCGAATAGATTAATTGAAACAAAACTTTTTTTTCGTATTTTCAACACCCTGCTAAAAAATGTTTTGGGGGTCTTCCTCATATTATGGACCAGGGCTGCTTCTTTCAGTGACTAAGATGATGAATAGCGAGAAGTATCACCCAATTTTACTGGAAAAGACACTACCAGAGATACAAAAACGAAGGTCAAATGGTAATGGAATATGTCAGAAGAATTTAACCCCCCGCCACAAATCCAAAAAATAATGTTACATAATTAAAAGGTTTTTATTGAATATTTAATAAATTTTCGGTTGACATCTCAACATAAATGAAGAAAAATATGGTATTTTGGTGTTTGCAGAACTAATGAACGATCAAAGGCTAGTTTAAGGGATCATTTTATACCCGTGTGACATTCAACATCTACCTATGTTTGACAAACAAACTACTCAAATTTTGGAAGTCATATATGTATATACATTATATCGTCTAATTAACGTAAGTTCTTTCATATGTGAGTTCTCAATACCATCTAGGATCGAGTTTGATAAGCTCTAATTTTTAAGTTAGTTAGTTAATCAGTTCTGACAATTCGCCGGCAGTTCTCGTCAGAACTTCGGGTCGTGGACCTGACTTGGGAGGATGCAAGGAGCTGGCAAACAAATCGCAAATCCAATTTTTAAAAATTTTATTATAATCACCTGACGTTGGAATGATTTTCCAAAACCGGTAGTCACGAATAAGTGTTTATAAAAGTGATATTACACAAAGTAACAATAGATGATAAGGAGAGTGTTATACACAAAATGGTTTATTTTTATTGAAATTTCAAGTGGTAAATACCACCATTTCTTGTGTCATGTTTCGATGCATTTTGCATCATTTTCAAATACTGTGATAATGCAGAATGTATCGAAACACGTGTCACAATTAATGTATTGGTATTTACCAAGTAAAACTGTAATTAAACATGGATTGGTATTACCAAAAAGTAACTGCCAAATCGATTAATAAAATTATTAAAATACAAGTAAATAGTGTCCGCCTCCGTGGTGTAATGGTTAGCACGCTCGGCTACCGTTCTGGAGGTCCCGGGTTCGATTCCCAAGGGGGGTAAAATAAATATAATTGATTTTTTCACTGAAATATTTATTCAATATTACCCTGGACTGGTACCAGAAGTGGAAGGCCGATCACCTTTCCTTCATGTGTAAACGATCAAGATAACACTGCGTTTATATGACGCAGTGCCCTATGCACCATTGGGTGCGGTTAAATAGTTAAAGATTATATGATATAAGTATATGAAATAAAGATAGCAAAAATATTATGGAATCAAGGATAGAATAAAACCGTATATGTAATATGTATTTACTCCACTTTTTGACCTATATCTTTCTTTGTATCCTTGTTTGTTGTGCTCACAATTGATTGATGAAAAACATCCTTACATTTTATACCGTATTGTATTGTATTGTATTGTTTTGTATAGAGTAGTATTTCATGTTGTATGTTTGCATTGTGTGAGAACCATAAATACATTAAATAAATTAATGAAATATGAAATTAAGACTAGTTAGTAATATTTTGAGCAAATTTTATATTTGACTAACAAATATTTTACAACATTTTGAGTGTGTCCAAATACTTGTTCACCAAATCTGGATTATCTCCTATTACACATTATTCCTATTATTCGGACCTCACATACTAATATAAGAGTTTCTGCTTAGTAAAGAGCTTCTTTACATCTCACCAATAGATGTCTCTAGTGAAGTTCTAGTGATTGAAGAACAAGGTTTTTAAATTGGTTCATATATACAGAACTTCCAAGATTTTGAGTAGTGTGGTTGTCAATAATGGGTAGAATTGGTGAATGTTACACGTGTGTAAAGTGATCACTTAAACCAGTCTATGACGGTCGTCAGCCCTGTAAATGCCCAGATTTCCATATTCTTCTTCATCTTTGATGAGATGTCAAAAAATATTAACAAATATTTTAACATAAATACGTCCATAACACCATAAAAGTTTTTTATTCAAATTGGATGTTTTACAAACCAAATTTGATGTTTTATTGTATTCTATAAACAAAAGAAGAGAGATAATTTTTTTAATGATACCGTTTAAATGAAACCGTTAAACATAGATGGATAAAATGTCTTTTAATTATTTTTCCAAATTACATTTTAGTACATTATTCGTTCATAATTTTTAAAAATTATTTACCAGCGTTTTTTAAGGGTTATTTATTTTAAATTGGACGTTTTACAAATCAAATCTCACGCCTAACAAATCAAATTTTACGTTTTACAAAACAAATTAAATGTTTTATTGTATTTTATATATTTTTTTTTAATACATTTATATTAGTATCTACTACATATACCGTCAGTGTGAATACCTGCCCATATTTTTTATTCTTAAGAATAGCAAGTGCATTAGTCGTCAAGGTTGCAAGCCTGCGCGGCGCGCTGTCATAGTCTGTGCGCGCGATATGTCCTCAAGTTTTTAGACAAGATTTTCAATACTACTTCAAATCATGAGTAGTACTTGGAATATATTTTTTTAAATTCTTACTTTTATATGAAATACAATATAACGTCCAATTAGTTTTGTAAAACGTCAATTTGTATTTTTAAACGTTATTTTGTATTTTTCAGGAATTGTACAGTTTTACATTAAAAAAAGTGTATAATTAAAAATAGATCCATTAATAAAAATAAAGCCAATTACACAATTCCACATGTATGTTATAATTACTTTCAAAAACATTAAGATATAGAAAATTAAATTAAAAAATTAAAAATTGAATTGAAAAACCTGTAAAGCGCTTATCGTAGCTTTTCAAAATTTTAATTAAGTAATTTAATGAACAAAAGCTCTTGACCGAAGACTTTGACAAGGCTTTTAAGCGATTTCCTAATTTTCTGTCTTAACTTTGATTCATCCCTATTTGCTCCATTTAACAAGCAATTTTTTTAAGAACCTAGTAAACAAATACTTCAAAAACAGATACTCGCCAAGGTACATTTTAGTATCAAAGTCGTAATTATAATAATAAAGTTAAATTTATGTAGCGGCGTTTTCTTGAAAAATCACCTCAAGGGCGCTTTACAATTTTCAATTTACGTATTTTACGTTTTAGAGTTTTAGTTAGATATTAACGTATAGATAGTTACGTAATACAATCGATGTCTACGCATAAAAGTGAAATTGAAAATGTAGATTTAATCTGGTAACTATGGATAAGACATCCGAAAAGATGGGTCTTGAATTTTAATCGAAACTTAGCGGAATGAGATAGGTAGAATTTAGTTTAGTTTATTTATAGATTTGGCGTTTAATTTGTAGGACTCCATTTAAAATTATATATTTAATGTTCAAATCAAACACTGTTTTATTATGTAAGTTTTAAAATGCCATTACAAGGCGAAACGATCATCACAAAATTTATTTTTACGTATTGTTTTAACAATAAAACACAATTTAGTAGTTTGATTTTAACATTTAAAATGTAAACTTATATATAAAAAATAACTTGATAACCATGATAATCCTTCGCTGCATTGTGTATCAAATTTGTTACAAAGCCAAAAGTTAGTGTTAAAACATATGTCAATATCTCATAAAGGTAACCATTGCATGGTGTTGCATATTTGATAAATAAGTATTTTATTGATTTTTCTTTGTTAAAAGTTTTTCATTGTTTTTTATTTATTTTTCATCTAATGTTTAGAGCAAGATACTATAGAATATTTAGTATTATTTAAAATGAAATAAAGTCATGCAACGAAGGGTTAAGTTAAAGATAACCTTAATGATTATTGGTCCGATAATAACCCAAGTCAATAAAACAGCTTTGGACTGAAAACTATAGTGATAATTACATTAACAATAACTCAGGACAAGAAAGCAGCTTTAGACAGAAAATTGTAATAATTATTACACCAACCTGGGCCAAGAAAACAACTTTGGACAGAAAACTGTAATAATTATTGCACCTTGAATAATCCAGGTCAATAAAACAGTTTTGGACAGAAAACTGTAACAATTATTTCACCGACAATAACCAATGTCAATAAAACAGCTCTGGACAGAAAAACGTAATAAGTATTGCACTGACAATAACCTTAGTCAACAAACAGCTTCGGACAGAAAACTGTAACAATTATTGCACCGATAATAACCCAGGTCAATAAAACAGCTCTGGACAGAAAAACGTAATAAGTATTGCACTGACAATAACCCAAGTCAACAAACAGCTTCGGACAGAAAACTGTAACAATTATTGCACCGATAATAACCCAGGTCAAGAAAACAGCTCTGGACAGAAAAACGTAATAATTATTCCACCAAGGTCAAGAAAACAGCTTTGGACAGACAACCATAATAATATTGCACCGACAATAACCTGTGTCAATAAAACAGCTTTTGTGTAGTTTTAAGTGTGTAAATAGTGCTATGGTAGTGAAGGGTAGTATTGTTTGCATTCTGTGGTAGTGATTGTCCTGACGAAGAGAAGGTACGTCTCGAAACTGGTAGCATAAAAATCTCGGTGAGTGGTTATTTACTAATATTATTAACGTTTTTGTAAAAAAAAAAAATAAGTAAAAACAGCTTCCGTTGGAAAACTGTTGTAATTATTGCACCAACAATACACATGTATTTTATTATTAGATTAAAACCAATATTTTTAGCTTTTCCACTTTTTTATTTGACCAGCGACCGGGTTTCGTCGTTACCGACATCATCAGACTGGTTGGTCTGATGATGTCGGTAACGACGAAACCCAGTCGCTGGTCAAATAAAAAAGTGGAAAAGCTAAAAATATTGGTTTTAATCTAATAATAAATTAAAAATGCAATTCCATCACGAAGTGTCAGTGGATAATATAAATACACATGTATCTCAAGAAAACAGCTTTAGAAAGAAAACCATAATAATTATTTCACCAACAAGTTAAGAAAACTTATCAGGAAATAGACAGAAATATCTGAAATTTTATTATTTTTATCGACAATCTGAAATTAAAGAGCTTATCTTTAATTCATTGACTTAATAATTACAAAATAAATCATTTTCGCATTTTCAGGCAAAGACTCGCCTCTTAATTTTCAAAACGCCTAGCAAAAGTTGCTGAATAATGTATTAGCTCGAGAAAATTCCAATTAAGTGCTCTTAAAATGATATTAAAATTAATTAATAATTTTTTTAATTTTCAAATCATGATCCAAGATTGTTAATACGCCATTATTATAATTTTAAAACAGTAATAAAATTAATCAATATTTGATACTTGGTGGCACGAAGAGAGGCAAAGATGAAATTAGAGTCTTATTTTTGTCGAATTAAAAAAAGCAGTCGCAATCTGAACAAATTCTTGGTTTATATTTGAGTTTTTGATGTTAAACTGTCAAATATGCTATACATATCGCTCCCTCCTTTCAATAACGTCATTTATTAAATATCGTCAATTTTCAGTTGTGCATGTTTTCGGAATGCCCATTAAATGTACTATATCCCAGCAAAAGCGGCATATTTGTACTTAATTTTTACCATAAGATGAAAACATCTGTAAGTTTTCGAAACTAGTCATATATATGTATATATATATATATAAATATAAATAAAAACTTCCAAGAATTTGAGTAGTGTGGTTGTCAATAATGGGTAGAATTGGTGAATGTTACACGTGTGTAAAGTGATCACTTAAACCAGCCTATGACGGTCGTAAGCCCCGTAAATGCCCAGACTTCCATATTCTTCTTCATCTTTGATGAGATGTCAAAAAATAATATAAATAAAACTCATTAAAGTGGTATATTAAAGTGTTAATTTTTTTTTTGAAAAATAATCAACATGTCAATCCACAAACTTAATGCCGAATCACTAAATAATAATAATATTTACCCGCTACAGGGCGAAAAACGTTGTTTTTGCATTTTGAAGAAAAGGTATTGCTTAATTATTTTTTTAAATATATTAAATATTTTTCAAATGGAGAAAAAAAGGTTTTACCTAAAAAAATCTGTTGCACTGTGAAAAGTTCAATGAGTGGCTAAATATTTATTTTATTTTTTAATTTTAAAAACGATCTCCTGAAAAATCAAGTTTGTTGATAAATGGCGTAGTAGAAAGGAATGAGCGATATATGAAAGAGAATATGCAAGTCTAAGTATTTACAACTATTGTTCGATTCCCAGGTCTTCACCGTCATATATCAAGTTTTTTTTTTATATATGACGTTTTTTAAAGGAGTGAGAGATATGCGATACACTACCAAATTTGTGTTCTAATTTTCATAATTAGTTTTAAGTGTTATTCTATTGCTTTTATTATTACATATTTTGATCCAAAGATGTGCCAAATTAACATTACTTGATCTGACAAGTGTAAAATTTCATTATTGGATATCAAACAGGTACTTATTTTTATTAGATCGATTTGTATGTATTGAAAGTGTGGTGCGGGGGTGAAATTCATTTCTCCCACTATGCTTAGTGGTATTTCATAAATACCGATACCATTCTACAGGGTGTCTAAAAATTAAAAAAATAAAAAGATTAAATTTATTTTTTCATAAAATAATTGGAATTATTTTAATTTGTACCCTGCTTATACATAATGTATATTTTCAACAGAGTTACAATAAAAAAAACATATTGGGCTACTTTATTTATTGTTTCGGCATTCACTTTGTGGTGAGACAGAAAAATACAATATTTGTGAATTCCCTATGTGATGAAATTGTAAAAGAAAAAACACTTGTTTTTTAACACTTTGGTTATATTTTATTGTATTATAACGGCTAGTTTCGGAAGCTATGCTTTCTTCAGATCAAAATATAAACTTGAGTTTATATTTAGATCTGAAGATGGAAGCATAGCTTCCGAAACAAGTCGTTATAATTTAATAAAATATAACTCAAGTCGTTAAAAAATAAGCGTTTTTCTTTTACAATTTCATCACATAGAGAATTCATAGATTTTGTATTTTTCTGTCTTACCACAAAGTGAATGCCGAAACAATAAATAAAGTAGCCCAATATAATTTTTTTAAATGTGTAACTCTGTAGAAAATATATAACAATCTCTCCCTAGTAAATTTATCCTGTAAAGAAGTATGTATAAGCAGGGTAAAAATAATATTAGAAAATAAAAATAATAGGTCTTAAAAAAATTTTCAGTAAATTTAGAAATAAATACACCCTATATAAGTAAGTCGGTAATACCATTAGGGTAGGTGTGTATTAAATATGCAGATGTGTATATAAAGAAATTTGACGATCGCAGTCCAATGGGTGTGATAAGGGAGGCTTTGGGGGCTGTTTACGGTTCAGGGATACATCCGCTTGCCCGAATGGAAGGCTCAATCTATATTCAGGGCGGCCTTTCGTCCCCATGTTATGGAGAAATGTTCGAGATGTTCAACAGAATACCTGCACATCAATTTAATGGTTTAAAAGAATATTATTATTCACAACATTTTGGGTGCCTGCTAAATAAAAAAGCTTTCTCAAATCCACTATAGATACTGCCGCGAACTTACACATGAAATGACGTGTGAATTAATGGTATAAGTTTTGCGATTTCTGTCCCCTTCAGCGTGATTGGCTATAGTTCTGGAGGTCCTAGGTTCGATTTTTTTATTCGTTCGTTCGATTGATTTGGTCAAAATAAAAGCAATTTTTCACTAAAATATTTATTTCTATTATCTAGAGACCTACCAAGCCAGCCTGTGTGTCTTGTCGGTGGAGTTCTATTTACATACATTTTTTATTGTTTTTATCCATTTTAACCTAATATACATACTAAAAAGAGAGAAAAACTTCAGAATATAAACTATTTTACAATTTTCATAGAATTAACTCTTGATTATTTACCCATTCCTTAATTTTGCCTTTGTTCATATTTTATTTTGACCTCTAACATCCGTCGGCAACAAATTAAAAATGTTTGGAACGATATACTGCAGTGTTCGACTCCCATATTTATAATGCAGTCAATTATTTTTTTTATCAGATGACTATTTAAAAAACTAAACCAGTATTTGGCTCGCATTTTTGTATGTTGTTTTAGTGAATTTCAAAAAGATTCAGGTCACATTTGAACCATGAACGTATTTTTCGTAACACCCGTTACTGTGAGGTTAGTATAAGTAGAAGTACATTGTGGTATATTGCGGGATGGTAGTTTCCATTACGGATAACCCACACTGATAGCTGTTTCGTCCTCAGACATCGAAACCTTTATTGCTTCTCAACTGCTACCCCCAAACACTTTGCTCGGTTTTTCAAATGAAGTTCATTTTTTAAAGATTAATTTAGAAGTAATGCCGAAACAATTAATAAATTAGTAATCATGATCAAACATTTCAAATACTTGGATGTGGTCAGTCAGAGTCAAAATAATTGGTGGGTATGTATGAGGATATGCTTGAAGGTGAATGAGGTAAAGATTGTTTGCAAAGATAGAGCAGTGGGCTTTGAATTCTTTCTGCCAACCCCTGTAGAGAAGCGGCGTGCTAGTTTGTTATTTTTTGTAATCATTTTTATCTTTGGTCACGAAAAACTTTGCATAATTGATTATACCGATATAAGATCCGAATAAAAACCAAAAAATAAGCAAGATATGAGAATGTTTTATACGGACGGTAGCTTTCAGAGTCGAAACACTAGTTCTTGAATGTTTTTCGCAGATACTTTGTGGCACATTTTATAAACTTACAACATACCATACAACATATACAATACAATATGATACAATACAAAAGATACAATGAATTCAACATATATAGAAGAAATTTAAAACCGATACCCAAGATTAAATCTAGGGAAGAATATAGATATGGTTCTTTTTTCCATTTTCATGAATTTTTTTCGCAGATACTTTGTGGCACATTTTATGAACTTTATAAAACAAAACAACTTTGTTTTAACCACTTTTTATTGGTGCACTTTATCCTACTGGATTGGACAAAAACCTTGTCATCATCAGAGTTTATGTACTAAATTCTAAAACATTGAAATACTCGTAGTTAATAACCCTTCCCTTACCATAAACTTCCACGCACTCCCTAAACCATATGAAAATATTATTTAAATAATATGATTTAAAAAACTCTTAAATGTTAATTTATTGTACGTTGCGTAGCGAATACATCGACCCGAACGACAACTTGTGAGCTACGAATGGAATCGCTTAAAAAACAGTATGAAGCAGCGCGCGCATACGTAAAAAGCAGCACACACACAAAAACCTACTGTACAAAGTTGTTTTATTTTATAAAAATTAATTTAGAATGATTCTAAATGTGATGTTTATGAATTATTTCTCTAGCGTTAACGATATTTTAAAACAATCATAAAGGCTCCTTTTTTTGTTGGTTATATAAATTTAAAAAAATGTACTACATGAATTACGAGCTGAAAATGTTTGGCATTAGCAAATTAAGTAAATAATGTTAATACTATGTTTTATCTATTAAATATTCCCTCGGGTTTTATTCAAAACACAATTTGTGACAACACTGTACATAATTTCACATTTATACATATGTACAGACCCTCATTCGTACATGGAAACAGTATTTTATAATAAAAATAATAATTAAGTAATTATAATTTACATTTGAAACACTAACTTTGTGATTTTCCATTTTTTACTTAAAATGTAACTCTGTTTTAAAATCACTATACATATTTTTTTATAACTGAACTCATGCTTTGCACTACATACCAACTTAATTTTAATTTAAATCTAAAAATAGATAAATTTAAAAAAAAATAATTACACTCTACAGAAAAGAGAAAAAATTAATATTTCCTGAAAAAATAAGGCATTGAGTTTATAATTTATTTGTTATTTTAATTAAGCTGAAAGGATTGTTGATTTAAAAAAAAAGTTCAATTGTCGTCAAAACTAGTTAGAATACTGGATTATCTTCGAATGAGATGGCAAAGGGTGTTACTATGTTGATTTAGTGTATAAAATTATCACTTCAGTTAGTCAAATACTAGTTTCGTAATCCCTGGGATTTCTATCTTCTTTCATATAAAAATGATAGACGGATCCATATACATTTATATACACATAATTTTATGAAAGAATTTGGACTCTTATTGAAAAAACGTCCTTGACCCTTTAAGACGTACAGGGTCAACGAAACCCAGTGTATTGCAGAAGCAAAGCCACTTAATGTTTTGGGGTTGAATGATGTTGGATTTGGTACATTTAAAGTTGGTTTCATTCCGGGATGATTTAAGATAAAACCACCCTGAACTGAACTGCTTACTTGTTATGCTCAGTGCATTCGGGAAATGACAAATTTTAAAGGAAGATGGTTCAGATTTATAAAAAGAAATAAAAAATACAGTGGTAAGTATTTATCTTAGTAGATTAAGGAATAAATTCAATAAAAATACTGCAGAACTCATTTATAAAACAATAATTATTCCACATATAGATTACTGCTCAGCATTATTATTTTTAGCAAATGAAGGAAATTTAAAAAATAAGAAATTATACAAAATAAAGCTATGAGAATAGTACTTTAAAAAATAGATATAATAAATAATATGGAAAAAATAGAGAAGAACTCAATTGGTTATGTATAAAAAAGTGACTAAAATATGATATGCTGATCATTATATATAATTTTTTTAACGATAAATTACCGAAATATTTAAAGGATAAAATAAATTTAAACAAAAATTTATTACTCGAAATAAGGATAAAATAAGACTGCCATTGTTGAAAAAAACCTAGACGCAAAATTGTTTGAAAATGTATGAATGCCTGAATGTATGAATAATGAAAAGAGTCTGAAAGAATAAACGTTTTGTTTACTGTAAGAAGATGGTAAATCTGGAATCTAAATATATATATATATATATATATATATATATATATATATATATATATATATATATATATATATATATATATATATATATATATATATATATATATATATATATATATATATATATATATATATATATATATATATATATATATATATATATATATATATATATATATATATATATATATATATATATATATATATATATATATATATATATATATATATATATATATATATATATATATATATATATATATATATATATATATATATATATATATATATATATATATATACATATACCGATAAACTAAAAAGGGATTATTAATTATTTACTACATAAGTTAAAGATGAATGAGTTACCTTGAAAAACATATTTCTAGAAATATTATTGAATTTTTTTATTGTGTAATAAATATAATTATATAACTGACAAAGATACAATCGTTTAGTATTTTTTATGCACCAAAAGTATGTAAGCGAATGAAATGAATATCTAAAAGATGAATATTTTGTACATTTTAACGAATTTATCAAATTAATACGCATTATTTTTATCAATCTGAAAGCGGTCTTCATAAAAATATATTAACCTTTCCATTCAGATAGTATTTCCGATTTAATTTAAAATAAAATTTAAAATAATATCCCAGTGCAAAACTGCAAAAAGCAGTAAAACTATACAAATAGATGAATTAAGTGTCTTTTATTATTTCCATATTATATTTTAGTATCATGTTCTTATTTTATGTTCCAATCGTTTATAATTTTTTGAATAATTTGACGAAAAATGATATTATGATTTCAATGTATTTGAGCGAATAAATATACCAATTTTGTACATGATGTCATATGTTTAATATTATATGTAAATAGGTACTCGTATGATGTTCATAAATCTAGATTTTGTCTACTTGGGAGTTATTTTTACATTTTTTGATGTCTCAACATAGATGAACATTTACATAGCTTATGACCTGGTATATGCTGGTTAAGTGATCACTTTGCACATGTACAACATTCACCAATCTACCCATGATTGACAGCCACACTACTCTAATTTTTGGAACTCCTAGATCAATCTCGTGACGCAGTACATGTAAATTCACAACATATCTATCAATATATCTATAAGTTCCAACCGTAGATGCCTCGCGTTAACTCAAACATAAAGCGTCATGAGATTTATTAAACATGTATGAGTTCCAAAAATTAAAGAAGTGTGGTTGTCAAGTGTCTTAGTCATTCTCTCGTCAGTTTAATACATTTCAACTTTAAAAAAACTGTCGATGAGTTACCTTATTTACTTACAAGATATGTGACTAATAAGTAAAGGCATTTGTGCACCACACGGAATTTTACCGTCCGCCACGTAAGTTAGCATATGAAAAGAATTATTGGCTTGTGCTTTTGTCCATCTTTCTTCGGATCGGTGCTCTTGATCGGTGCGTGAACACGTTGCGCGTAAATTCGATCACGCTAAACTGTCGTAGTTGCTTTCATTTTTCAAAAGCGGACTGCAGAACGGTGAAATTCTGTGTAGCGCACAAGCGGCTTAAGTGTTATTTTTTTTACTACCGGAATGAATAGTATTCATTACTTTTTCTCGGCAAAAGTGATTAGATTTCAGACCGATCTAAAAAATCGAATTATCTAACGACTTATTTTACAAAAGGTTTAATTTAATTCGGATTTTTGCTTCGACTTCCACGTCTATTATTTACGCACCAAGTAAAAAACAAGCTAAATAATATACTGTAATTGTAACCACTTCAGCAATTAAAGTTTCTTTGTTTTATTTGTTACAATACAGCTATTAGGGCAGATGTCGGAAATGGTTCTACTGAAGACGAGAAATTCAAGAGAAAAGAGACAAGATGGCTTTCCTTATTACCGAACTTGTCTTTTGTGAGCATCAATAAGCCCTGATGAGGGTAGGGGTAATCACAGTGTTTA
Organism: Brachycentrus maculatus; assembly: GCF_059751285.1. Lineage (NCBI taxonomy): Eukaryota > Metazoa > Arthropoda > Insecta > Trichoptera > Brachycentridae > Brachycentrus > Brachycentrus maculatus. The sequence goes on from NW_028280953.1 coordinate 397,780, forward strand.
ATAAGCTTTGAGCTTAAAAGTTTTCATCTTTAAATCCTTGACAATTACGCTTCGTCGGTGATGCGTATATCAACTTTGATGTCTATCACCGGTATATATGGATATTTGTCAATATCAGAGGTAATAAATCCAGACACGTGTGCCTGTAATACTGTAAACATTTTGAACGAATGTAATTTATATTTGAAGCACTAACTTTGTTATTTCCCATTTAATAATTAAAATGTTGCTTTGTTTTAATTATATTTTGAACGAAGGCTGAAAAAGTAGCAATTAAATCAAGGCTTGTTGGATCATATATCGCTCACTCCTTTCAATAAAGTCATATTTCAAAAATCGTCATTTTCAGTTGTGCATGTTTCCGGAATGCCCAAAAAATGTACTATGTCCAAGCAAAAGCGGCATATTTTTAACTCAATATTTACTCGCTATAGGGCAGAAAGTGTTGTTTTTGCATTTTGAAGAAAATGTATTGTTTAATTATTTTTTAAATATACTTCATATTTTTTAAGTGAAGAAAAAACATTCAGGTTTTACCTAAAAAGATCTGCTACATAGTAAAAAGTCCAATTAGTGGCTTGATATTTATTTTTAATACATTTTACTATATTTTTAAACTTTAAAAACGATCTCCTAAAAACTCAAGTTTTTTTATATACTTATGACGTTGTTGAAAGGAGTGAGCGATATATGTTTTCAGAATATATAAATTTTAATAATAAATGTTTTTTCTTATGTGTACCTCTAAAAAATACTTTATTTGGCTTGTGTACCTTGGACATAAAAAGTTTGCGGAACGCTGGTCTAGTTAACGTTGTCCATGACATAAGGACTTACAACCTAAGGACGAGGAAGGCTGACCCCAACAGTCTACAAAGACAATAAGTTGGGATGGAGCCAGGAAGAAGATATAAATTAGAATTATTGTAAAAGGTAGTCAAGCATTCACCAAAAAAAATGGTCTAAATTTTCTTTTATGAGGTATTGTATTAACAAAATCAGGAAATTAGATACCAATATTGAATGCTCCAAAATCTTTTATAATAATTCAAATTTAGGGAAGATTTTAACTAACGATACAGATAAAATACCAAAATATGCCAATTCAGGGTCATATTTATTGAGCTGATTTGGGGTCATATTTGTGTTATGCCGAATACGTGGGGAAAACAGGACGATCATTCGGAATAAGAAGCACGTCCAAAGATAAGCAAAAACCATGATGTTTACTAAAATATTAACGTTAAATTCTTATACACATCTATTCAATGCAGGAAATCAGATATTTCTGATATGTTTCTCGTGAGATCTTCGTGGATTTTCCGATATTCATTGAAGATATATCTTTTATTTTTGACAGACCATAAGTTTAATGTAATATATCTCGTGACCTCATCGTAGATTTTTGATATTCATCATAGAATTTTCAACTATTTTCGACAGACCATATGTAAAATGCGATATTTTTCGTGAGATCATCGTAGATTTTTGTGTTCACCGTAGATTTTCCACTATTTTCGACAGACCATATGTAAAATGCGATATTTTTCGTGAGATCATCGTAGATTTTTTAATATTCGTCGTAGAATTTTCCACTTTTATCGACAGACCATATGTAAAATGCGATATTTTTCGTGAGATCATGGAAGATTTTCTGATATTCATCGTAGAATTTACCACTATTTTCGACTGATCAAATATTAAATGCGATATTTTTCGTGAGATCATCGTAAATTTTCTGATATTCATCGTAGAGTTTACCATTATTATCGACAGACCATATGTAAAATGCGACATTTCTCGCGAGTGAAAATACCCCGTTAGCGCGTGGAATGAACGTCGCACAGTGGTACAACTCCGAGAGACATAGTCCCATTATTATTAGTAATGGGTGCTGTCAAGTTTGCTCGCCTAGATTATTTTAAGGTCAAGTCCATTTCCTTTGGGCAATTTTATATTATTACCCTCTACCAGTCAGATCCGTTATCTGCCAAAAGCGTCCGCACGTTTAACCTCTTCACGACCAAAGCAATTCCACCAATATAAAAAAAAACAATACACGGAAAAAAAACTATTACTATTAGATTTTGTGAACAAACTATTAGATTTTGTGAACAAGTATTTGGACACACTCAAAATGTTGTAAAAAAACTATTATTTCATTATATTGTAAATGAAAACATTTCGTAGTCGTACAAGAGAAAGTGACCAACTACCAAAACGTAAAATGCTCAGGAGGGCCATTTAAGTCACTTTTGCTCGGCAGAAGAAAAACACCAATGCAGTTAGTCATTTTTAACAAGTCAATATATTATGCTTCCAAGTTTAAAATGCTTTGGGATTTTTTCAGGGCATATTAAGCTAGTAAAATATCAAATAGTCAATGATCACGGTTTTGTAAAACAATGCACTTGGTCACTTTCTCCTGTATGACAACGATTTGTTTTTTTACCACCTGAGTTATATTGTTTGTAAAAATGGCGAGTTTTGGAAGCTACAAATGCTTCCGAAATTTTGGTTTGAATATAAACAAATTAATGATGTTTTTATTCAAACTCGTAGAAAGAAGCATCTGTAGCTTTTAAAACTAGTCGTTGTTAAAAATAAGTATAACTCAAGTGATAAAAATAAGTATTCTCATTTACAATACAATCATGGCTTACCACAAACTGAATGCCGAAATAATGAATATTATATAATTTTTAAGTATAAACAAAAAACAATTAATGAATGTCCTTCTCCAAGCACAAGAGAGAAGTCTCTTTTTTGGAGAGGCATAGCGTAACTAGAATTAAGATATGATAAAAAAAATTAAAATATCTGGAAAATGATTTAAATTATAAAAGTTTTTGTAGCTTTATTAAATAAAAATAATAGATTTATATTATCCACCGACACTTCGTGATGGAATTGCATTTATAATATATTATTAGATTAAAACCAATATTTTTAGCTTTTTAACTTAATTTTTATTTGACCAGTGACCGGGTTTCGTCGTTACCGACATCATCAGACTGGACGTTACCGACATCACCAGTCTGATGATGTCGGTAACGACGAAACCCGGTCGCTGGTCAAATAAAAATAAAGTGGAAAAGCTAAAAATATTGGTTTTAATCTAATAATATATTAAATAAAAATAAAATATGCTCTTATTAACAACATCTTCGTACACAAATCTTGACTTCTCCAATTAAAACAGATCAAATTGTATGATTCTCGGAAAATTAAAAACTATGTTTTCAGGCTAAATAAAAAACTTACTCAAATCAACCATAAATACTGCTCCAAACTAACATAAATAATGACGTGTGAATATTAAAGATATGATAAAAATATGACCAAAATTAAGTCATATGATAAAATAACGTTTAAAGGCCGTTCGCCTCCGTACTATAGTGGTCAGCGCATTTGGCTAAAGCAGGAGGTCCTGGGTTCAATTAGTTTTTTTTGGTAACTTCGTGCCTCTGATGTTTTATATAATAATAATAATAAAACCCTTATCCGCACCCCAATGGTGCATAGGGCACTGCTTCATATGAACACAGTGTTATCTTGATCGTTTACACACGAAAGAAAGGTGATCAGCCCTCCGCTTCAGGTACCAGTCCAGGGTAATATTGAATAAATATTACAGTAAAAAATCACTTATATTTATTTGACCCCCCTGGGAATCGAACCCGGGACCTCCAGAACGGTAGCCGAGCGTGCTGACCATTACACTACAGAGGCGGACTTTTACGAACAGAGGATGTTTTATATAAAGAACTATATTTTACGAAATGATATATAAATCTAGCGGTTAATCTACAAAAACGAGATTTTTTCCTTCGCGCAGATCAAATATGCCACTAGTTGTGAAAGGATTAAAAAAGAGTATGTATAGCATACATATATAAGTGGTATACACACGTCTTTATGATATTATTACATAAGCCACTTTAATTCCGATGTGTTGTCACTCTTAGTAGCGCTTGAAAAAAGGAATTTCAACAGTTTTTTTTTGTATGGTGAAGAAGTACTTAAAATGTTATTTATTTTTCTGTGAATCATTTGAATATTGATAGACTTAATAATATTGTGTTTTGGCGTTAAACATCATTTATTGCAGAGGTTTAATTAAATCATCAACTCGATATTGCAATAATTTAACAAATAACTATTGACCTCTGTCAAGTCGATTTTATACAACAGATAAAACGTGATTTTTTAAAATTATTATCTACCAGCTATAATAATCTATTATTTACCAGCTATAATAAGCTATAATAATAATAGTCCGCCTCCGTAGTGTAATGGTCAGCATGCTCGCCTACCGTTCTGGAGGTTCCGGGTTCGATTCCCAGGGGGTTTAATAAATATAAGTGATATTTTCACTCTAACATTTTTTTAATATTACACTGGACTGGTACCTGAAGTGGAGGGCTGATCACCTTTCCTTCATGTGTAAACGATCGAGATAACACTGCGTTTATATGAAGCAGTGCCCTATGCACCATTGGGGTGCGGTAAGGGACTTATTTTTTTTATAATACACGAAGGCAAAAAAGACTAAACTCCATTTTTTTGGATGAAAAATTTAACGCACTAACAAAATGTAACGAATAACCTTTTTAGTCATAAAATCTTTGATTATTATGTAATAAAGTTGTACATAATAATCAAAGCTTGCTTCCATTATTCATAAATTCATTAAAAATAAAAACTAAGTTTAAAATAACTATTCATAAATGGATAATGAAAGTGGGAAGATCTGAATTACATTGTTTTAATCGGCCATGTCGTATTTGATTGCATAAACAATTTTCTTTCATATGATTCATAATCGTATGGAAGTGAAGCATGGAGTTGGCAAAAGAAGGATGAAAGTTGACTTAATGCAGTTGAAATGCATTCTCTAAGACGAATATGCGGCAAAACGTTCCACGATATATGTTCGAATGCTGATGTAAGGAAATAACGCAAGGCTGAGGAGCATTATCGATAAAATTAATAATGGTGTGTTGAGATAGTTTGGGCATGTGATTCGAATGAGTAAGAATTACACTGTATAGTGATCACTTAAACTAGCCTATGACGGTTGTAAGCCCCGTAAATGCCCAGACTGTTCTTCTTCATCTGTGTTGAGATGTCAAAAAAAAATTATGAAAACCATTTTTTTATATAAATAAAAGTACCTTTTCATTTTCTTCTAAAACATCGTTGTAAGAAACGTTTCTTATATTTTGCTGCCAGAATGTAGACATAATTTACTAAAGTTTAATTAATAAGCTAACTTAACAACGCGCCTCTTCCCCGGTATAATTGGATATAATTCAGATTTGTAACAAGTATTTGGATACACTCAAAATGGTGTAAATATAGGTTTTTTTTATACAGCGATCATTCGTCAAATATGGGAATCAAGTTGCAGTAGAGTGAGCTCGCACACAGTAACTATGACTCAAAGCCTGGTATCACAATACGACAACACAATTATTTCAAAATTACGCAATCGTGGGGGTTTTTGAATATAATTTGCGGTATTCCTACACCCTTTTCTGTTTTTCGGGACAGGAAGCGCCTAAATCTTTCACACCGGAAACTCTTACCGACAGACCCAGAAGATTGATGTAAAATTTACGAAGAAGGGGGTTGCAATTTGAGGGATGAATACTTTCCCCCCTTTGATCTACCCAGAGGGATATTTTTCGAAAGAATATAAATTTAAATTTAAGCAAAATAATCAATTGAATTAAAATATTTAAAGATATTTTTTTATTTATTTATTTATTTTCATAATACATAGATACATTCAATATACATATTCATTTCATATACACATTTATTATACGTATTACGGCTCTTTAGGCATGGCCTGTGTTGAGCCGAATACTAACAAGGTAATACATGGTTTATATATATATTTTTTTAATGATTAGATTATAAACATAACATATAGGAGATACAAAAATAATTTATAGTTTAAGGTTTTTCAATGTGATAATTACACCTGGACTTTAATTAATTCACTTTCTACCTTGTCCCTTCCAATGTTAAGTAACCATCGACGGACACTGTTCTTAATGAAAACGTAACTGAAATAGTAGAAATAATAACAATTCGAACGCAATTTTACTAAAGGAATAACGAGTTTTTTTTTTGCTCTCATCGTCGATAAAACAAATATATTTATTTATTGATATTTCATCGAAAACAAAATTACAAATATGTTATTTATTGTTTCGGCATTCACTTTGTGGTAAGACATGATGAAATTGTAAAAGGAAAACACTTGTTTTCCTTTCCATTCTTCCTTTATTTTCAAACTCCATCCCCCTGACTAACCCCCCTCCCCCTAACTTACTCCTCTCCTTATATGTATAGAAGAGATAATTATTTAATATGTTATAGTTTATATTTAGACCTGAAGATGGAAGCATGACTTCAGAAACCAGTCGTCATAATAAAACAAACTCAAGTGGTAAAAAACAAATGTTTTTCTTTTACAATTACAAATATAGAAAAAAGTCTAGTTTTGTGAAAATAACACAATTGCTCCAAATTTTGATTGCCTGTGCTCAGTTAAGTGGGCTCACATTTCGCATTAAGCATAATATGTTACCATAATATGGTAAATATGCACCTCTGAAATTTCTTAATTTGGTAAGTGTGCCTTGAATAGAAAAAGTTTGCGGAACACTGTTGTAACCTATGAAGAAGATTAGTGTCATCCATGGTCATTTTTTACACTATCGCTATATTTTCATCATTAATATCAATTATTTTCAATTTTGTAGATTGGCTTGTCATTCAATTTGTATTGAGTTGACTGATGTTCGTGATGTTATTTTGATGTTGAGGTCTGTTATAGTTTGAATGCAATTTTTGTTAGTTCTTCATGGTTGACCAGTACGAGTCAATTTTCATCTGTGGTGAAAAATATCATGGTGCTACATTAAAAAAGCTGTTTTCTATGAAAAATAATCAAAAATTAAAAAACATATATATTAATTCAATCATAAATGATGCAAAAAATTGGCATGTAAATGATTTATGTATAAATGAATATATATATCGCTCACTCCTTTCAAGATCGTCATAAATCAAAATTCGTCAATTTTCAGTTGTGCACGTTTTCGAAATGCCCAGAAAATATACTATATCCCAGCAAAAGTGGCATATTTTTAAATTAATATTTACCCGCTACAGGGCAGATAGTGTTGTTTTTGCATTTTGAAGAAAAGGTATTGTTTAATTATTTTTTTAAACATACTAAATATTTTTCAAATGGAGAAAAAACCTTCAGGTTTAACCTAAAAACATGTGTTGCATAGTAAAAAGTTCAATGAGTGGCTTGATATTTATTTTTAATACATTGTATTATATTTTTTAACTTTAAAAACGCTCTCCTGAAAAATCAAGTTTTTTGATTTATGACGTTCTTGAAAGGAGTGAGCGATATATGTATATATATATATATATTTATGTATATATATATATATATATATATATATATATATATATATATATATATATATATATATATATATATATATATACATATATATATATATATATATATATATATATATGTTATATATATATATATATATATATATATATATATATATATATATATATATATATATATATATATATATATATATATATATATATATATATATATATATATATATATATATATATATATATATATATATATATATATATATATATATATATATATATATATATATATATATATATACATACATTGGTTCAAAATCTTTAATCTAGAACTAAGTAACTAACTAATTTCACCTATTTTAGATGCTTGTCTGCAGGTAGTAAGGATAGGAAAGGTAAATGTGGAAAATACATCAGAAACACCCAGACCGATTGAAAATTAATCTTTCTAGAATTCATAATTGACGGGAATCGAACCCGCGACGCCAGTTTCGTAGTCGAGCGTCTACCCAACAACGCCACAGCGCCTGCCTATATACATGTATACACTGTACATAGTTGTCGATATGGGTAGAATGATGAATGTAATTAATATATAAATTGATCACTTACACCACCTTATGACAGGTCGTAAGCCCTGTAAATACTCAGACATCCATGTTCTTCGTTGCCTATCTCGAGATTATCAAGACGAATCCATCTTTATTGCTCATCACGCTACTGCATTAGATTAAAGAGTTGACTAGAAACATGTGACTCTGTTCAATGACATAATATCTAAATATATTGAAAAAAACATATATTTGTCAATTGACCCTTAGCGAAATGAGTCATTCACAATGGTCATCAAACGTAATAATGAATAATTCAAAATTTAAAAAAAAAACGTTTTTTTTTACTACGTTACTCTATAAATAAATACTGCATTCCTTATTAGTTTTTTTGTAGGTATATGTATAGCTACATAAGCACCGTCGGTCCATTTAATCTTCACATTAGTTTAAAAATGCCATAACTAGGCGAAACAATTGGCACAATATTAATTTTAATGTGTTTTTTTAAATAAAATACAACTTAGTAGACTTGAAAAATCTGTTTTGACTTAAAAATTAATATACATATAAGTTTAATATCCATACGTATATTTTGTCTGAGTCTATAAATGAGTCTTTCATTATGGCGATCGAACGTAATCATGAATAATTCATATTTATATAAAATAACGCTATTTTTACAACGTTTTTTGTAGGTAAGTACTTATATATAATAAAAGAAAAAATGATAAGTCGACTGTTTTTTATGTAACTAATTTGAGAAATGAGTCATTCTCAATGATCATCAAACGTCATCAAGAATAATTCATAGTTCAAAAAAATTACGCAATTTATTGCAACATTTTTTGTTCTACAACATTTTGAGTGTGTCCAAGTACTTGTTCACAAAATCTGGATTATCTCCAATAACAGGAGTTTTTTCATATTATTTTTTGACATCTCATAAAAGATGAAGAAGAATATGGAAGTCTGGGCATTTACGGGCTGACGACCGTCTTAGGCTGGTTAAAGTGATCGATTTACACACGTGTACCATTCACCAATTCTACCCATTATTGACAACCGCACTATTCAAATTCTTGGAAGTTCTATATATATGAACCAATTTAGAAACCTTGTTCTTGAATCACTAGAACTTCACTAGAGACATCTATTGGTGAGATGTAAAGAAGCTTTTTACTAAGCAGAAACTCTTATATTAGTATGTGAGGTCCGAATCCTGGATTATAATCACACACATGAGAAACGCCAGAAAATACAATTTTCATTTTTATTATTTAAGCTTATAATTTGACCAGATAATTTATTTACAACATTTTGATTGTGCCCAAATACTTGTTCACAAAATCTTGATTATCTGAAGAACAAGGTTTCTAAATTGGTTCAAATATATAGAACTTCCAAGAATTTGAATAGTGTGGTTATCAATAATGGGTAGAATTGGTGAATGTTACACGTGTGTAAAGTGATCACTTAAACCAGCCTATGACGGTCGTCAGCCCCGTAAATGCCCAGACTTCCATATTCTTCTTCATCTTTGATGAGATGTCAAAAATAAAAAAAATGTTTTGTTTTAAACTGTTTTTATTTTATTTTAAAGAAAACAACAGCCAATTACAAACGAATATAGTAATAAAATATAAAACAAAAATAAAGCCCAATTACAGGTTTCTGTATGCTTATAGGTAAATGTTATACCTGAAATAAATGAATCATTGACAAAAATAATTATAATTAGCATTAAATATATTACCAACAAACATAAGGAAACAAAGTATAAGTGTTAGTTCCTCTCCAAGAACAAGAGCTTAGTCTCTTTATTGGAGAGAACTGCGTTATTCATTTTAAAAATTGTAAGAGTAGAAATGTAAAGAAAATGAATATAGATAATTTATTTATTTTTTTAAATTGTTTAGCCAAAGTAAATAAAATTAAAAAATTATTAAAAATAGAAAATAAATATGAAAAGTACATTAAAATAGATATCTTTAAAGTTGTTTTAATTGCTACGGCTAGAATAAATTATAATAATTATAAAATGTTTGTTTTGTTATGTAATGAACTTTATACAACAAAATAACAAGTACTTAGTATTTATACATATATATTATATATATATATATATATATATATATATATATATATATATATATATATATATATATATATATGTAACCGGCGTGGGTTACGTGCGATGACTCTCAAAAATGTACACGCCTGGCCTTCTTCGGAATCTCCCAACTATGCCACCGTTGTAAGGGGTGACGTTCCAGACGGCCCCGCCGTACCGAGTTACCGAGTAAGCTGGATACGGACGGAGGTGAATGGATGTATGAGCCGGGAAGAGCGGCACTGGACCGACAAGTCAACCTCAATAGCCCTGATAAGGGCTTTCCGAAACTGGTCCGTGAATCGGTATAATGAGGCGAAGCGGTCCAGGCTGGCGGCGCGGCGAGTAGTCCAAGGAGCGGGAGCGGAGAAATGAAACACAGGTTTCAACAGTCACACCAGAACTGGTTTATTATCAAAAAATGCGCCCTCTATATACCCGGCCGTGATCGCGTACCGCCCGACAGTGGGAAAGTACAGCCAATCAGCGGCCGGGGGAGAGAGACAGCCATATCTCTGTCTCTCTCTAATGGGCACCGGACGGGCTACACTTTCATACCGTACCGGTGCCGTTCCAACAGTTCGTTATTACATTACAATTTACAAGTTTATTTTATCAGTAATCTATTTATACAACTTAACATCTAGGCGCATTTAATATTAACATTGTCTTATTCTTTCTTACATCTAATACATTCTGTAAATACATGAGAAATCGGTAGAATCCATAGAGGCCCTTCTTCGGGTCGCATTCCGACGGGCGACCGTTTCGCTCGCCGCCAGGCGCCTGGAATTCTTTTTCAGGGCCGCCGTACGGGGTGTGCGATCCGTCCGTAACACTCCCCCCGTGCAGCTAGTCTGCACCTAAATTCTCGGGGACGGGTCGCGCGCCTTCTCTTCTTATTACCGCGATCTTTGCGGCCGGCCTGGTGTAGACCCCCCTAGGGGTCTTTACCTCCACGACTCGTACTTGGCCGTCTGCTGCTTGGTCGGCTCGGGTCACTATTCCCCGCGGCCAACAGTTCCTCGGCAGGTTCGGGTCGACAATTACGACCATGTCGTCCTTCTGGATCGGAGGCGCGGGATCGCGCCATTTCTTCCGTTGGGCCAACGTTGGGAGATATTCCCGCAGCCAGCGCCGCCAGAACATATCCGCGGATCTCTGGGCGATCCGCCACTGTTTGCGAAGGCAGGCTCCTTCGTCGTCTTCGTCGTAATGCGCCAGCGTGGGGTGCGCATTAGCGGTTCCGATGAGCAGGTGGTTCGGGGTGAGGGGTATAGCTTCCTCGGGCTGCAGAGTCACCTGTGTAAGTGGACGGTTGTTAACTGAATACTCTGCCTCGGCCAGTATCGTTTTCAGGGTCTCCTCCTTCGGAGCCTGTTCGTTTAAAGTCGCCTTGAGAGCTCGTTTTACCGACCTAACGAGCCTCTCCCATGCCCCACCCATGTGTGGGGAAGATGGCGGTATGTATTCCCATCTTATGTTCCGAATTGTCAGCTCCGCCAACAATTTTCCATCCTTCCGTAGTTCCGTCACGGCGTCGCGCATCTCTTTGTCGGCGCCGTGGAAATTGGTCCCGTTGTCGGAGTACAGGGCGATGGGGCACCCTCTCCGGGAAATCATCCGCCTCACTGCCATTATCGTGGAGTCCGCTTGCAGTGAGGACGCGAGTTCTAGGTGGATGGCGCGTGTAACCATACACGTAAAAAGAACGCCATAACGTTTTTCCCGTCTTCGGCCGACAGTCACGGCTATCGGCCCGAAGAAATCTACTCCGCAGTGCGCAAAGGGCGGTGCGCCGTACGCAAGCCGGGATGCGGGCAACTGTCCCATCAGTGGGATCCTTGGTCTGCTCCGAGCTGTCTCACATGTCTGACATTCCCGTGATATTTTCTTAGCGGCGTCCCTCAGCCGCAGGATATGATACTTCGTTCGTAGGTCTGCTACAGTTCTTTCTGTTCCTGGATGTCCACCTTTCTTGTGGACATGTTCAATCAATAGCCGCACATATCGGCATGCTCCGTCGAGGACGGGTGGGGCAGTGAGGCCTGCCGCGAATTCGGACGCGGCCTTAAGGCGTGTACCCATTCGTATTATTCCATTGCTGTCCAAGTACGGCGTCGCGGCGTACAGACGGCTTCCGGGCGGGCTTCCCTTTCCCTCCCGCAGCATTTGCAGCTCGTCTTGAAATGAGCTTTCTTGTGACTTCCTAATCCACATGTTTTCAGCGTCCTGCATCTCCGCGGCGCGCAACTCAAACCCCCCTCCGGGTTGTCCTGTGACCGAGTGCCGCCGGCATCTGGAGATGAATCGTAGTACCCAGGCGGTCGTGCGCACCAGCCGGGTCCAGGAGGAGAACCGCTCCACCTGCGGGAGGGCCTCCTCGTTCCTTGTGTGTCCGACAAACTGTCGAACCGGTTTTTCTTCGAGCGCTTCTGCGCTTGGTCTCGTTCGCCCAACTTTCTCTGTGGGCCATTCTGTCTCTTCCTCCCTCAAGAAACGCGGGCCCCCAAACCACAGTCCGTCTCTTGAGAGGTCAGGGGTCCCCTTGTCGCGGGTTCCAATGTCCGCCGGGTTTTCCTTTGTGGGGACCCATTTCCATTCTTCACGCGTGGTCAACTCATCGATCTCTCCCAATCGATTGGCCACGAACGTTGCATATTTCAAAGGATCATTGCGTATCCAACACAGCACCGTGCTGGAGTCCGTCCAGTAGATCGTTCTTACTATCCTCGCCTGACTCTCCCTTTTGATGGTGGCAGCCATCCGTGCCGCCATCAGTGCCGCCTGTAGCTCTAGGCGCGGTATGGAGAGCGGCTTCAGGGGGGCCACTTTCGATTTGGCCATCACGAACGCCGCGTCGCCGGCGTTCACAAAGTAGGCTATCGCACAACAAGCCTGTTCAGATGCGTCGCAGAAGATGTGCAGCGTCACGAGTCGCCCTTTAGACTGTAGCACACATCTTGGTATTCTGCATTCGTTGTTCTCCATCAGCCGGCGCCACTCTGACCATCTCTCAGAGTGCTCCGGCAACAGCGTCTCATCCCAGCCCGTCTTTGATCGCCAGACGGCCTGTAGGATAATTTTTGACCGCACGGTGAGGCACGTAATAAAGCCGACCGGGTCAAAAATACTCATCGTCGCGCTCAGCATTTGGCGCTTGGTGGGGTTCTCGGGGATCGAGGCCATCTCGGTCCCATATTCGAAGAGAAACGTGTCGCTCCTGGGGTTCCACATTAAACCCAGGACTCTTTCCGTTGTATTTGCTTCTCCTATTCTGATGGCATTTTCCGCCTTTTCCTTTTCCGCAATGCCTTTCAGGACTCCTGGCTTATTAGACGCCCACCTCGTGAGCTCAAAGCCTCCCCTTAGGAGCACCTGCCTCAGGCCATGTATGAGGGATGCGGCCGCTTCTTCGCTGTCGGTCGCATCCAAATAGTCATCCATATACATTCGTCCTTGTATGGCCGCCGCGGCGGCCGGAAATTCGTGTGCGTACGTTTGGGCGACCTTGTCGCGGACAAACTGGGCACTACTGGGCGAGCATTTCGCGCCGAACATCATCGATGTCAACATGTACGTTTCGGGTTCATCCCGGCTATTCGTTCGCCACAGGAACCTTTGCGATGGCTGGTCAGCTTCATTGATCCTGATTCGCAGAAACATCTCCTTGATGTCTGCGGCTACCGCCACGGCCCCTTCCCTGAATCGAAGGAGGTTCCCCAACAGCGAGGACAGGAGGTCTGGTCCTGTCAGTAAGTGGTCATTCAATGACGTCCCCCGGTGCTGGGCGGCAGCGTCAAATACCACTCTTATCTTACCCGGCTTGTTCGGGTTACTCACAGCGAAGTGAGGTAAATACCACTCCCTCGGGTGGTGCACATTCTCTTCTGCGGGGTCGAGCTTCACAGCATATCCTTTTCCAATATATTCACTTATCTTGGCCTTGTAAGCCGCTGCCAATGCCGCGTCACGTCCTAGCTTCCTTTCTAGAGAGTGAAGCCTGTTCAAGGCTGCCTGGCGATTGCACGGCAGTACGTCTCCGTCCCGAGCCCATAATAGCCCGGTCTCCCATTGGCCTGACGGGAGCTGTCTTGTAGTATTCTTCAAGAGTTCCAATGCGCGCTTATCGGTTGCGCGATTCCTTTCGGCGGTGGAGACGCCCAATGACTCCACGGCGAAGTTTCTCTTCAATAGCTCGTCCAACCCTTGCTCGACCCGGTTGTTTGGCAGATTGAAGTTGGGGTGTACGGTACCCCCGTACGTTACTGGCCCCAGTGTGGTCACTATGGTCAGCTGACCATCCTCCCGAAGCACTGGAGTGTCGATCGGGAACATGAGAGACGCGTTATCGAGGCCGATCAGCATCTGCGGTCTGATGACGCGAGCTCCAGTCCGCGCGGGCGCGCCACTTTTGTGTACAAGGTCCAAGTCCTTGATGGTCCTCGCCCCGATCTCGAATTCCCCGTTGTGATCACTTATCAAGGTCACCGTTACACGCTGCGACCTGTGTGTGTTGCTTTGTCCAGTCGCACCTTTTATCGTCAGATTCCTTGCTATCCCCGTAGCACCTATCGCGCGGGCGACACCCTCCTCGAGGAGGGTCACAGACGCAGCCTCGTCCAACAAGGCGAACACTTTTGCGGTCCCCCGCGGTCCCTTCAAAGTAACCGGCAGCACTTTGAATGTGACCGGGACCTCACAGTCATTTGTCCACAGCACCTGCGCATTGTCCACAACTTCCTCACTTTTCACGGCTTCCGCGGCACCATCCGTGCGGTAGTGCAGGATTCTATTGTGGTGTCTCCGGCAGATTTCACACTTTCTTGCTTCACACTCGGGCACCCTGTGCCCTGATTCCAAACACTGGAAACACAGTTTGGACAGCCGCACAAATTCCCAGCGGTCGTCCACGGTCTTCTTCTCGAACCGTTTGCATCGGCGTAAGTTATGCCCGCTGGCCTTACAAAATACGCATTCCTTGTCACTCGTCGTGTCGCGCGTCGCAAACACGTGACTCCTTGGCTCGACGCGTCGAGCGTTCTCGCGGCGGGCGGGCTCGGCGCACTTGTCGCGCTGACCCGCGCGCTCCTTGTCTCTGTTCCTCGCCACCATTCTGAACAGACCTCCGTGGCGCGTGATGCCGGCGGTGATCTCGTCAAGCCAAGCGGCGAGATCGTAGATACTGCTCCTCGTCTCGCGGCGGCGATCGCGGAACCAATCCCACCGGAGTTGCGTCGGCATCTTGGCAACCATCTCCGCTAGCAGCTGCGGGTTGTCGAGATAGCAAGCGTCCATCCCGTCCACGGTGGTGATGACGTTGCGTATCGAAACCGCAAAATCCACGACTGCTTCATCCGCGGGGTGGTCGGCGAGACTCGGCATCCTCCGGGCGTCTTCCAGTATCTGCGCGATGATGAGTGTCGGGCTGCCGAAGGCGTCCTCCAGCGTCCGCAATATTTCCGACACGTTGCGCGGATACAGTAGCAGGCCTGCTACCATGTGACGCGCACGCCCTTCCAGTGCGCGCGCCAATCTTCCGATGTTGTCAGCGTCCCCTATCCCCCATCTCTCAGTAGATTGGAGATATGCCGCGTTGAAGCGGCGCCATTCCCTCGGGTCTCCGCTGAACTTGGGCAACTCCGGCGGCTGCCCCGACCATCGAAAGTAGTCCCCGCCTCGGGGTGAGGGTTCCGCGTAGATTGCTCTTCCGTCATCTCTGCGGTGCCGTTCGTCCGGTCGAGCTCCGTCGACCCATTCGCGTACCGGGTAGCGATCGCGTTCGTCCGGTGCGCGCCAACGCAAGCCAGAGGTTTCCATACGCCTCGGCTCCGCGTTGCCAGTAGGCGCCGGGCCATGTCCCCCGGGCGCTTCTCCTCTGTGGCCGGTCAGTTCGTCCCGCGATTCCCCAGCGAATCGCGTAGGTTCCGGATCCAACACCGGAACCGGTAGAGCTGCGGCCGATGTCCTGAATCCCGTTCTGGGCTGATTGGCGGCGTCGTCCTGCCGCGTTCGTAGGTGGGTGGATTGTTCGACACCCGCGATAACCTCCCCCCCTGGGGAGCTTACGTTAGCTGCTGTGCACTTCGACAACAGCTCACGGAGTTGCTGGAACTGCCTCTCGTTGCTGGCGGCTAGCTCCGCCATCTGGCGGCGCAAGTCGCTACTCGTATCAGTCCGGACTGAACTGACAGAGTCCCGATCCTCCTCACGGCGCTGCTCTTCGGGCTCCATGGCGACGTTGCGTCCCGACCTCAGGGATGCAGGCATCGTAGCTGGAGACTGCGTTGAAGGATCCGGCTCGAAGGACCAAAATGTAACCGGCGTGGGTTACGTGCGATGACTCTCAAAAATGTACACGCCTGGCCTTCTTCGGAATCTCCCAACTATGCCACCGTTGTAAGGGGTGACGTTCCAGACGGCCCCGCCGTACCGAGTTACCGAGTAAGCTGGATACGGACGGAGGTGAATGGATGTATGAGCCGGGAAGAGCGGCACTGGACCGACAAGTCAACCTCAATAGCCCTGATAAGGGCTTTCCGAAACTGGTCCGTGAATCGGTATAATGAGGCGAAGCGGTCCAGGCTGGCGGCGCGGCGAGTAGTCCAAGGAGCGGGAGCGGAGAAATGAAACACAGGTTTCAACAGTCACACCAGAACTGGTTTATTATCAAAAAATGCGCCCTCTATATACCCGGCCGTGATCGCGTACCGCCCGACAGTGGGAAAGTACAGCCAATCAGCGGCCGGGGGAGAGAGACAGCCATATCTCTGTCTCTCTCTAATGGGCACCGGACGGGCTACACTTTCATACCGTACCGGTGCCGTTCCAACAGTTCGTTATTACATTACAATTTACAAGTTTATTTTATCAGTAATCTATTTATACAACTTAACATCTAGGCGCATTTAATATTAACATTGTCTTATTCTTTCTTACATCTAATACATTCTGTAAATACATGAGAAATCGGTAGAATCCATAGAGGCCCTTCTTCGGGTCGCATTCCGACGGGCGACCGTTTCGCTCGCCGCCAGGCGCCTGGAATTCTTTTTCAGGGCCGCCGTACGGGGTGTGCGATCCGTCCGTAACAATATATATATATATATATATATATATATATATATATATATATATATATATATATATATATATATATATATTTATTTATTTATATATATATATCGATTTCATAAAAATATTGTAACAATAATTTTAGTAAGATTCTGGGAAAAGTTGTATTATTATCATTTATTAAAAAATGGCTACTCACCAAATCCAATCGTTTTAATACTGCTGAGACTGGTAACTGTACGTAATTAACCACAATAAATTGTTTTTTTAACCACAATAACTTGTTACAGTAGAACCAATAAAATATGTAAATAATAACATTTTAAAAACAACACAAAAAAAACACAAAAAACAGACACTAAGATTTCACGATTTCATGACACAAGGTGTAATCTTCTACAAATTCACTGATAATTCGTCATCAGAGCCATTTGAAGCACTTTTGTCGCACTCAATTAATCCAGCATTTTGTTTTTTGGATAAACACCAAAAACACCTAACTATAAATAATATTCCAGGTGGTTAGAAAACACACAAAAATAAACGCGTCCCGAAACTATACTCTGCAAAACTAACGACAACTTTTGTTCGCGACCTTTTCTCGGATTTTGAGACCGAAATTACATAAGTTTTTTTGGTAATAAGTAGTTTATTTCTAGCCACATCGCGACGCGCGGATCTTAATAAACGATCACTGGCATTCTTTGCATGTTGACGCTTTTAAATTTAGACAGATACTGAACGGTCTTCTCGCGTCGGGCGGGAAAATCGCGTCCCGGCTGCGCAAACTCGCGCGTTCAGCAGTCTCGACTTCCATTGGCTCGTCTCGTCGCCGGGGGGACGGGAAGAAAAGCAACAAGCGATTTATTCTTTACGTGATTACATACCTACTGTGCTCATTGCCGGACCGAATTCTGTCGCCTCCTGCGCATGACGTCATAATTTTTGAAAAAGCTTGAATTCGATTTCCTCCGATAGATTTAAATTTTACGAATGACCAAACCCGGTGACTAGTCAAATAAAATAGTAGTGGAAAAACTATGTTTGTTTTTTATAACATAAAATAAATTTAATAATAGGTCCAAATATTTAAATCAATTTCATGGTACAAAAATCCGTACAAAATAATCTCCAAAATCTTATATCTCCTTAAATTAAATACAGATTTCTTTGAAATTTGGACACAGCGTAGCAATCTAATACGCACGTGTGTTGCATCTGTAAGACTTTTTAAGTGTAACAGATAAAAACATGTTTTGTAAAATTCTGTTTGTGTCCAAAAACTTGTTCACAAATTTGGATTTCTCCACTTATTTTACAATTTTTGTAGTTAGTTTCAGGAGTTATTTTTACATTTTTACCTTCTCAAAATTAATGAAGAAGAATATGGAAGTCTGGGTATTTACAGGGCTTTTGATCTGTCATAGGCTGGTTACTTAACTGGTTGATCACTTTACACACGTGCAAATTTCACCATTCTACCCATGCTGCCTGTTTGAACGTAAAAGCAATACACGCAAAACTAAACCTTACTCATAGCGGACAGCATACTTCTTAACAGCTGCTGTCACGTATCATTTTCAATATTTTTAATGCATTGTTGTTTCATAGATTTAGAAATATTTTTATTGCTTTACAAGCATTTTAAATTAGAAATTTTAGAAATGTGTGATTTCTGTTTTCTTTCTATTCTATTTAACCAAACTAAGCCACAACAACATGAGCAAAGTACTACAACTACTACTAACATCAAGCTGTTTCTCAGCAGGGATAGACAGAGAGGATGGAATGCCGCACTCTCACTGTCCTGTCACATTCCTTGCTTCCTGCACTTCATACATCTAGTCATACATATCCTCCGATTACGTAGACTTTTGACACCACCAGATTTTAGATTCTGATTTATCTGGTCGTGCCAAGCCTTTTTTGGCTGTCCTCGTTCTGTTCTCTCGTTCACATTTGCCAAATGTACTTTCTTCATTAGTAAAATATTTGGCTTTGCTTCTAAATATTATTTAAGTGATGACTATTTTATATAAAAAAAATTGTGAACTATTATGTGTATAAAATAGCAAACAAAAATAAATCGTTCATCAATAAAATAATAATGTTATAAAAAAACGCCAATGAATTTTTTTCAGCATCATTCATTTTGTCAAACCAGAACCTTCAACTTATAAGTCCATAGTTCCTAACAGGACAACAACTTGATTTCCACATAAGCGTATTATATTATTTATTCATTGATTTCTTCCATTTTTGTATTATATAATTGTCCAAATATCAAAGAACGTCACAATCACAAGATGGCTTATGCAACACCAATATATTCCGATTAGTTGAAATAACATCTGTCGGTCTGATGCCTTTCGTAACTAAAAATTATCATATATGGGAAAGTGGACATTTATTGAGTATGTGCTTGATATTCAATACAAAGTTATTTCATATTAAGTGTTCGTCATGGTACAATAATATATTACAATATAATTTTCATTTTATAGTATTCAAGGTTATACTAGGTTCATCAAGAAAAACGCTTAATCTATTAGTTATTACTACTACCATCACTCCGTTTCACTACATGGGTACGCGGAGAGAATGGAATGCCACACTCTTCCATCCTGACATACACTGCTAACTTCATTAACATCCATACATTTAGTAGTAGTAGTAAGGTAAGCTAGGCACTACTTACTGGGGTAGGCAGTAGAGGTGAGTAGTAAGATAAGTTGGTTCTACTTAGTAAGGTAGGGTAGGTACTGGTTACGTTTTTATATGTCACGCGGGTAAGTTAGGATAGGCACTGCTCTTCTGCCTATACGGAAGGCACGCCCCTGCATTTAGTCATACATGCCCTCCGGTTACGTAGACTTTTGAGACCAACAGATTTTTGGTTCTGATTTTTGATAACCTGTTAGTGCTTCATGAAAATCAAAACTTAAATATGTTAGTAAGTAAATATAAAAACGACTGAAATTTTCTGAATTTTGGATTACATGAGAAAATGTGTTTTAATTTTTTTAAATAATTTTGTTAATGAATATCGAATGAGAGAGAAAAAAGTGTGTTTCAAATATATGATATATTTTTTATTATTTTAAATATTAATTACAAATCAAGGATCTAGAATATATTATCATTTTGCATTATTATTTGCTGGAAGCTATTGGTTCTCAAACATTTTTGCTAAAGCCCCCCCTGTCCCTCTGGATCAAATGATTATTTATTAGCCCCCTAGAAAATGTATTCATCTCCATACTAAAACAAT
The DNA here is from genome assembly GCF_059751285.1 of Brachycentrus maculatus. Taxonomy (NCBI): domain Eukaryota; kingdom Metazoa; phylum Arthropoda; class Insecta; order Trichoptera; family Brachycentridae; genus Brachycentrus; species Brachycentrus maculatus. Next base: position 418,238 of record NW_028280953.1, read on the forward strand.
TATTTTATTTTACGTTTAATTCATTTTAGTCATTGTTGTAACAAAAATTATCAACAGATGAAATTTATATTGAAAACAATGAATTCTGTATACAAGAGGAATTTAATAATCTCAGATTTTAACAAAATTATCAATTAAGTTTTTATTTTTCACAAAACGGAATTATGGAAGGTGTTAAAATAGTTGGGAAACAAGTAGATTTCGTTTTAATTCATCGTTTGAAGTTGTATTTGAACGTTATCATAGATATGTTGATAGATGCCTCTTGTTATGATATTCGCATGATCAGACCAGTGTATTTCAGATATGGTAACAGTTATATATTTAGTGGCATCTGTTATCAAAAATGTAAAACATTTTCCGTTACATATTTTTATTTCAATGTGAAATCTATTGAATTTTACTTGAAGTTCTTCTGGTATGATAAAACAGGAAACTACTGTGAAAATGACAGGTAGCGCTCCTACGGCATAATTAGTAAGTTGAGTTGAAAGTTCCAACAGGGCATCTCCGATCGATGATATCTGTGTCAAGATTATAGAATAAAATTCCTAATTTTCCGTTATCCCGCAATGTTTTAGAAAAATACGGTGAGTCAAGTTACATTTTTGCGATCTGGCGTCTTTTCGCTCGGTCCGTGCCATTTTCGGGGTGAAAGTTGGAGAAAGTTTCCCGGGAGCAGCCGTTGTTTTCAGCGAAAATGACAGGACATTTTTCAGCATATGTGTCGGGTTTGTACTGAGAGTTACATAATTCTTTTGCAGTTTGAAGGATGTCCTACATGAAGAGGCCCCGCGGGAGTCCCGCGACGGCGCCGGGGCCCGGCCAGAATGTTTACAACCCGACTCAGGTGAGTGTCGTGACAGTTAGGTTATGTTGTTGGGACATATTGGCGTTGCGTTACTCCCATTCGTGACATCGCCTATTGCTGACGTGCGGGCGGACGCAGCGAATTATATCAGTATAGTAAACATGATTACAATACGATGGAGGTCATCAGAAATAAACGTTCTCTAGGAATTAAAATATCTCCCACTGAACCCATATATCTAATTAGTTAACAGTAGCACCAGGAATACATATGACAGACGAATTTATTCATTTGTTTATTCATATAACAACACGTATTGCATAAATACATATTTATAGAACAGGCTGGATATTTTCATGTCTGAAATTTCCTCAATTTGCTAAACTTATTTCAGTTTTTTTTAATTGATGAGGAAAATCTCATAAAATTGTACAATATCCTACCATCTTGTTTTCTACTAGAAATGTTAAGTAGTACTTTTTATATAAAGTCATAGATGATCATATTGACTTGTTTACATTTTTTTGACATCTCAACATAGATGAAGGAGAATATGGACGTCTGGGTATTTACAGGGCTTATGACCTATTATAGGCTGGTTAAAATGTAAGAAAAAACTCAAATAAAGTGGATAAAACCCAGATTTGTGAACAAGTATTCGGACACACTCAAAATGTCATATCGAATTGTATTTATTTTGTTTTTTTTTATATAAACACATTTTTTGCAGGAAACGCTTAAAAGCGTCGTTTACATACTGTTGGTAGAGAGCGGGAGACGCTTATAAGCGTTATATTTGTTTACTTTTGATAAAATTAATAATATTTATATCAAAAGTAAGCAAATATAATATATCGTGTATGGTTATAATTTATCATGTACATATTATATGAGATATTACGGTGTTAGAATCAATTTATTCAATATTAGCCTGGACTGGTACCTGAAGCGGAGGGCTGATCACCTTTCCTTCATGTGTTAACGATCAAGATAACACTGCATTTACATGATGCAGTGCCCTATGCACCACTGGGATGCGGATAAGGGTTTGAAGATGAAGAAGACTTTTGATAGATTGCGAGAGATGCCAAAAAACATTGTATATATTGGAACTGGGTCTGCGGTTACTTGTGATTAGTGTACTGAGGGTCGGGTGGCAGACTGGTAGAAGATAATTAGGGTCGGGGTTGATGAAAAAACTGCCCGACAACAATGTAATAGCCAAATATCTGTTTTAACCCTTGCATTACGGTGCTAAAAACTTCCGCGTGCACCGGTGATGTGTATTTTGTATACCATATGAAAATGTCGTTTAAAACGGATAAAATGTGAATATTCTTAAATGTTGCTTTTATTGACCATAGTCGAAGTTGAAATGTAACAATTTTGTAATGTTAGCTCTGATAATACTCTGAAAACGAGAAAAAAAATACATCGTAAGTGGCCGTAGTAGCTGGCGTAGTGACATGAACGTCGCGTAAGACGATTTGCGCAGTAAACACGCTTAGACATGCGCGTATACACAAAGCATGCCACCCACGCGCACACACAGAAACGTTCTTGTATTGGTGATTTTTAATCCCTGATTTTTTTACAGATTATTTATTTCCGTCGCTGCAAATGAATAACTTTATATTATAATACTTTCACGTAATACAAAATTATATTACAGAGGAATACAAAAATTCTGAGCACATATCTATTATATTTTATATTGATATTCTCATTTGAAAAGTCGAGTTGTAATAAAAACATTTTTTTATTATTTTTATTATTTTTTTTTATTTAATATGGTTACAGTTTTAAGTACAACATAATACAATTTCTAAACATTTATACATATCGCTCACTCCTTTCAAGAACGTCATAAATCAAAAATCGTCAATTTTCACTTGTGCATGTTTTCGGAATGCCCAGAAAATGTACTATATCCCAGCAAAAGATGCATATTTTTAACTTAATATTTACCCGCTATAGGGCAGAAAATGTTGTTTTTGCATTTTGAAGAAAAGGTTTTGTTTAATTATTTTTTTAAACATACTAAATATTTTTCAAATGGAGAAAAAACCTTCGGTTTTACCTAAAAAGATCTGTTGCACATTAAAAAGTTCAATAAGTGGCTCTATATTTATCTTTAATACATTTTATTATACTTTCAAACTTTAAAAACGTTTTTTTTATATATGACGTTTTATTTTTTGACATCTCATCAAAGATGAAGAAGAATATGGAAGTCTGGGCATTTACGGGGCTGACGACCGTCATAGGCTGGTTTAAGTGATCACTTTACACACGTGTAACATTCACCAATTCTACCCATTATTGACAACCACACTACTCAAATTCTTGGAAGTTCTATAAATATGAACCAATTTAGAAACCTTGTTCTTGAATCACTAGAACTTCACTAGAGACATCTATTGGTGAGATCTCACATACTAATATAAGAGTTTCTGCTTAATAAAAAGCTTCTTTACATCTCACCAATAGATGTCTCTAGTGAAGTTCTAGTGATTCAAGAACAAGGTTTCTAAATTGGTTCATATATATAGAACTTCCAAGAATTTGAGTAGTGTGGTTGTCAATAATGGGTAGAATTGGTGAATGTTACACGTGTGTAAAGTGATCACTTAAATCAGCCTATGACGGTCGTCAGCCCCGTAAATGCCCAGACTTCCATATTCTTCTTCATCTTTGATGAGATGTCAAAAAATAATATGAAAATAACTCCTGTAATTGGAGATAATCCAGATTTTGTGAACAAGTATTTGGACACACTCAAAATGTTGTATATATGACGTTGTTCAAAGGAGTGAGCGATATGGCAAACTTATAGTTTAGATTCGCTGTGCCTCATACAAACATAAATACATATCACCGGGAGGGGAAGGTTAACCTCTGAGGGCTATATATGAAGATTTATGTAGGGGGAAAACTTTTTATTTCATTAACCTTTTAACCGCGCTACCTTTGTTCCTGAGAGACGCCCGTGCGCGGCGGTATTTCGCCGTTTTTTAAATGATTACTTTTATCATGTATTTAGTTAAGAAACGATTTATTTTCACTAACAAAAACATTCAACGGGATTCATTGTGCCTTTTTGGTACTCTATAAAACACTTGTGTCACATTATTCTTGAAATATATCGTAATATAAACAAATGAGATCGTAACATAAATAAATCGAAGCACGTATCGTGTGTCACTCTTACCCACTGGCGATGCGTAGCGTCGAGAGTGAGACAGATATAGGGCATGATTATGGCGCGTACTAATTACCGACCTCAAGCAAAAATCAGGGATCTGTTCTTTTATTTATATTTGTGATGTTACAACTTATTAGTCAGATATTTCAACAGATGTCATAAGGCCAAGGATTGACATATTATTTTATCCAAAGTTCCACACCATGAAAAAACCCCTCCAAGTTGAACTGAGGTTCGAAACTTGGAGCAAAGTAAAAACACATACGCTTATGTCAGCCGCGTATGGGGCATGTTTTGTGAAAACACATACGGTTATGCGAGCCGCGTGGATCCGGTTAATATTCATGTTCTAACCACAACATTGACGATAGTCAAGTATAGAGGAAAACTCTCTGAACTCTGACGCCAACCCATCACCAAGATTGGATAGCGAGCCTTTGCGAATCCAGAATACAACCAGTTTCCGTCACAACCGAAGACACCTTTATATATTATAATTCATGCACACTCTAATATTTATTTAATATTATCCTGGACTGGTCCCTGAAGCGCAGGAGTGATCACCTTGCCTTCATGTAAGTAATGATCAAAATAACACTGTGTCAATATGATGCAGTGCCCTATGCACCACTGGGTGCGGATTATGTTTAGATGAAGAAGAAGATATTTACTTAAGCTAAAATTATGGTATGAGATGTATTGAGTCAAACAAGGCACGCATTCCAGAAGGATTAGCTGATACATATGACGTAATGATTAGCTACAATTACCATGGATAAAATAATAAAAAAATATTAGTGTTGATTGTCAATCAAGGCTTTTTCTTCTTCTTACCGTTATCCGCGCCCAGTGGTGCATAGGGCACTGCATCGTATTGATGCAGTGTTATCTTGATGTTACTTACACGAAGGCAAGGTGATCTCACTTCTGCACTTTAGGGACCAGTCCAGGGAAATTTTACATAAATTTTGAAGTGTCGGGTTGTGGTCCCGTGGTTAGTGTCGCGGACTCTTAAGTCAGAGTTTCTCGGTTCAAATTCACTTTAATACACAATATGATACCTATTTCTATTAATGAGCCGCTTAGGCTTACAGAAAGAGCGTTTGTGCACTACACGGGATTACACTGAATCTTACCGTCAGGCACGTCAGTTAGCGTTTTAAATCGATGATTGGCTTGGATTGGCTTGTGCTTTTGTCCATCTTTCTTCGGATCGGTGCTCTTGATCGGTGCGTGAACACATTGCGCGTAAATTTGATCACGCTAAACTGTCGTAGTCGCTTTCATTTTTTAAAACCGGACTGCTGGACGGTAAAATAACGGGTAGTGCACAAGCGCCCAAATAGTATGAAATTGAAATATTTTTGTAAATAATAAAAAATCACAAATATTTCTCTGTTTAAAAAAAATATTAATTATCTATCCCAAATACTTTATACAGTTATTTTGTTCTCTATGAAATACAAATTGCTTAAAATATTCATACCCCTGATATCGATTTTGTCATTTTCTACATACACACTTGTGTATTTAAATAATATGCAAATATATCACATTTGTTCAAGTATTTTAGCGCATTTTAAGTTCTTTTGTTTGAGCAGCTGTTATGATTCTCAAATAATTGGACACACCGCGGCAAAAGAGACCTAACTCCTTTTTTTTTCATCGAAATCTACAAAAATTAATTGGTAACAAAACAGTGTTATTAGCATCTCAACATAAATGAAGAATATGAATGTTTGGTATTTACAGGGCTTATGATCTGTCATGAGCTAGTTTAACCGACCACTTTACTCACATGTAATATTCACCATTCTAGCCTTGATTGTCCGCCTCCGATTGGTGTAATGGTTACCATGTTTAGGTACCGTGCTGGTGGTTCCAAGTTCGGTTCCCAGGGGGGGTAAAAATAAATATTAGGGATTCTACACTTATATTTAATATTAACCTTGACTGATCCCTGAAGCGCAGGAGTGGTCACCTTGCCTTCGTGTAAGTAACGTTCAAGATAACACCAGCATCAATACGATGCGATCAAAATAACACTACGTCTATATGATGCAGTGCCCTATGCACCATAGGGTGCGGTAAGGGTTAGAAGAAAAAGAAGCCTTGATTGACAACCAACAATACTCAAATTAGTGTTATCCATAGTAATTGTAGCTAATCATTACGTTAGATGTATCAGCTAATTCTTCTGGAATACGTGTCTAGTTTGACTCAATACATCTTAAACGTCATTGTGGATATTCAACTGCAGATGGCGGAGGTAATGCTCCCCCCAGGGAATTGAACTCGGGACCCCCAGTGCGGTAGCCGAGCGTGCTGACCATTACACTACGTTAGTCACACCTCATATATATTTTTACTTTTTTACAAAGCATGAATATTAGAGTGTGATATCACTAATATTTATTTTCAACCCCCCTGGGAATTGAACCCGGGACCTCCAGCACAGTAGCTAAATACGCCAACCATTACACATTACGTAATAGGTTTTCCTTTTTTTAATTTTTATGATTACAAAATTTGGAGTTAGATCTTTTTTTACGCGAGGTCTTAAATTTGTATTTTCTGCAAGATTTTGGTTTGCGCTTTAAAAATATGAATATTTATGATTTCATATGTTTAACAATTATGCAAAGATTTGTTCTCGGTTTACAAATAATATTTCAGTTGATTTCAAAATGCCGTTCTGTTTGTTTTAGTCGAATCATCGCTTACTTTTTTCTTTTCATTATTTAGGGTGACACTGTTCACTAAATTAAACTTTTATAAAATTTAAATGGAAAATTAAAATTTTGATAATTAAAATGTAACTTTGTTTTAAAATCACTATAAATATTTTATTTTAACTTAATTTTAATGCCTACCGGTTTCGAAGCTAACCGCTTCTTTATCAAGACTGATTAATACTAAAACACTATCTACTTAAACAAAATTCAAAATATTCTGACTTTTGAATTGATTTTTTTAAAGTAGATAGTGTTTTAGACTGATTAATCAGTCTTGATAAAGAAGCGGTTAGCTTCAAAACCGGTACACATAATTAAGTTATTATAAAACATTTGTAGTTATTTTAAAACAAAGTTACATTTTAATTATAAATTGGAAAATCACAAAGTTAGTGCTTGAAATATGAATTATAATAACTTTTGAGTTTATTTCATGCAAAGACGACTAGTTTTGAGAACAACAGATCTTCTTTTTCTTCAGCTTGGAGTGGGCCTTGTGGCCTCTTTTTAAGAGCGATTATCCTCCTGCGATGTTGATTTCCAGCTGTCAATCCATATCTTTGGTGGTCTGCCCGGGAGATGTCTACCTTTGGGTTTGCCGTGCAGTGCGATGCGGGGAAGTCTGGATGGTTCCATTCTGCTCACATGCGCATACCATTGTCTTCTTCATTGTCTTCCCCACCTAACGACGTCTTGGGTCTCGCATATTTCTCTTATCCTGGTGTTCATTATTCTATCCCGTAGGCTCTTGCCAGAAATGCTCCTTAGAGTTGCTGCATTGTCCGCTCATTGGTAATTCTCATAAATTACTAATTGAAAAACATATAAATTATATCGCTCACTCCTTTCAAGAACGTCATAAATCAAAAAACTTGATTTTTCAGGATAACGTTTTAAAGTTTAAAAATATAACGCAATTTATTAAAAATAAATATCAAGTCACTTATTAAACTTCTTACTGTGCAACAGATCTTTTGAAGTAGAACCTGAAGGTTTTTTCTCCATTTGATAAATATTTATAATATTAAAAAAATTTATTAAACAATACCTTTTCTTCAAAATGCAAAAACAACACTTCCTGCCCTGTAGCTGGTAAATATTAAGTTAAAAATATGCCGCTTTTGCTGGGATATAGTACATTTTCTGGGCATTCCGAAAACATGCCCAACTGAAAATTGTCGATTTTCGATTTATGACGTTCTTGAAAGGAGTGAGCGATATGTGTATTATATACAACATTTTGTGTGTATCTAAATACTTGTTCACAAATCTGGATTATCTCCAATTATAGCATTTTTCATGTTATTTTTTGACATCTCATCATAGATGGAAGAAGAAAGAATTTGAAAGTAAGTCCTGTAAATGCCCAGACTTCCATATTCTTCATCTACATTGTCAAAAAATAATATATATTATTTGTTAAAAAGTGATATCTCTCGTATATTCATTGTCATATTGTTGCATTGTCAACAGCCCCCACTGCCGGGAGTACAGCCGATGCAGCAGCCCTCTCAGTGGCTAGGACAGCAACAGCAACCCGGTCAACCCGCTCCCCCTCCAACCGGCTACCCCCTGCAGCAACCGCAGCAGCAGTACTGGCAGCAACCGGCCCCCGCCGCCTACGCCAACCAAGCCTTCCAGCAGCCCAACTACCAGCAGCAGCAACCGGCTCAGAACCAGTATCACTATCAGTACGACCAGCAATATCCCGGGCAGCAAGGGTACAATGCGCAGCAGGGCTATCAGAATTACCAAGCTCAGCCGTTTAACGCTCCCAATCAGGCTGCTGCTAACCCTGGTGTTCAAGGTCAGGCCGATGGTGATAATTGGGACTATGGGTGGCAGGCGGATCCGATATCCCAGCAAGCGAACAGTCTCCCGGCCAATGCCAACCAGCAAACGCATCCGCCTCAGAACATGAACACAAGGCATCAGATCAACCCTGTACAGCAGAGCACTCCCAGTAATGCTAATGTTCTGGCCGATAGCTTTGCGAATACGTCGGATTCGTGGAGTTTTCCTCGGGAAGAGATGGTTCAACAGGAACCGGTTAGGAATCAGACGCCGCATGGTTTGAGGGATCCTTCGCACGACAGTACAGTTAGGCCAAGTGTGCAAAATCAAAAGGCACCGAGTCCGAAACCTCCTGTCTTGCCTTATGTTCCGGTAGATAGCGCATTCGGTCACGATACTAGGGAAATATCGCACGACGATAATAAAAATGTCCATTACGATGATTCGATCACGAACGATCATCATTTGCCCCCTGTTTCTGAACCCAACATCAAAACCTTGAATGATAGAGAAGCGTTAATCGAACATAATATCCCGAATTTGGCCATCGGCAGGAGGTTCCACAGCGACAACCTGACGCCGCAGTGGTCCATCGAATCGCAGCCGTCCCAGGATTCGAGCGACGGAATCTTGTCTCACACGGAGAGCACCAACAGGAGCGAGGATCCGTCCAGGAGCTCCAACAAGAGCAGCCCCGGATTCAACACCAACGACAATACGAACTTCAACTATGCTCACCCCGTTGACAATGTCAGTGATAATTTGTGGGACGGTTCTTACGTCGAAAGTGTTCCAGCATCCCAAGGGAACATCGCGCCTGAGAATATTGTGAATCAAGAATTTATCCACGGTGTTAGAACGATGAACATCAATAGGGAGAGTGTCTCTCCCGATAAGAGTGTCAGGAGTGATGGTGCCTTGCCACCCGTATCGTCGGAGCACGGTGCGTTGCCGCCTCAAGTTGCTACTCCGCCCTTGCCTGGCGCTTCTCTGTTGCCCCCGAGTGGCAAGCCCCCACACTTACCTCCCAGCATGCCCGGTCCACCGCCAACTGGATCTTCTGCCCAAAACCCGTTCAAACGCTCCGGTCAACTCTCTCACAGACCTGCCAATAGAATCGCGCCGGTGATGCCTCCTGCAGATAATGTCCCAGTGCTTCCTATAGATTCCCACGTTCCTCAGTCTTCGCCCATACCTCACCAGGAACAGGCACCTTCGATCAGGCAGCCGTCTCCCTCTCTCCGCCAACCTTCTCCGGGCTTGGTCAACACTCGTAACATTCCACCTTCCGCGTATAGAAACGTACAGCAAGTAAATTATTCTACGGCCAATCTCGAAACTACTCCGGATAATTCCGAGAGACCCGATATTCCGGCCCCGATGAACTACAGGCCGATGCAGTATCCGCACACCGGGCCCGCGCATCAGAATGCGGTAGAAAATTTCGAAGTCGCTCCTAATAATGATAGAAATGAATACTTGCAAACGGGTCATCTCTCGGACGCTGCATACGACAATTCGAATTTTGTCGACGAAGACTTGTCTAGAAACGCAATGCGGGAAAATTACCCGCCTCCTGGATTCAGACGGATGGTCCTGGGTCAGCCGGAATCGGAATTCGGACCGAATTCCAGTTTCACTAGCGATGAACCGCCTCCCGGACTCTCGCGGATGGTTCCGGGCCAGCTGACCGACTCTAATATCTACGCCCAGCCTGATGAAGATTATTTGGACAGGCAAATCGATGGGCAGACTACGGAAAGCGACAGCTTGAACAATTCCACGTACATGAATAGAGCTCCGACTGTTTACAGGCAGGTTGATGGCCAGCCCACGGACGATGAGTCCAGCTACAACCAGAATGTTTCTAGAAGCTCCTCGGATCGGAGGCCAGTAGGCCTGGATAGAATGGTGCCCGGAGAGTCCAGCAGCTTCGGCAACGCTCAAAACTTCCAAAGCCAAGGCTTCGGCAGCACAAGCGACGAGAGAGTCGTGACTGGCTTCGGACAGAGCAACGCATCAGAACCGAGAGAACAAAACATGGACGGGTCGGACTATTCAGAGGTCGACGCGACTCAAATGAGAAGCGTCGTAGGAGCTACCGAAACCATAGAAAATCCCGTCCAAAACATCGCCTTAGAACCCGAATTGGTCCAGCGAGACTTGGACATGGAAGGGGAGAATCTGCAAGACTTGAGTGCCATTTCGTCGGCCGACTTTTCAATGGTCAGGGACCAAAACATGGACGGGGCGGACATCCAAGACGAACCGGCGATACCTCGAGCCGTCGACGTCCTAGACTCGGGGTCGGATCGCCACTCCAACCAGAAACAACCCGGACTCGGTAAAGACCAGCAACATGCAGAAAAGGACAGGAAATACCGGGACGACACCACCGGGGACGAGTCGGAAAGAGACAGGATATACAAGCGCAAAGAGAAGGAGAGACCCAAGTCTTCAAAGGAGAGAGATACAAGATACGGAGACAGGAGAGACGAAAGACGATCAGACAAGGATAGGAGAGGAGAGACTTCGAGAACCGATAGAGAGAGAGATGACAGGTACAGAAAGAGTAACAGAGACGTGAGATATGAAACAGAGGATACAGACTACTACTCGGACAGAGAAAGAAGGTAATTTAACGGTCTTGTACTAACTTTATTAATATTTATTTTATTAATTTGGCAGTAATCCAGTAACAGGATGTTTCTGCCAGTGTCAAGTCTTATTTTTATTTACAAAAACAAAATAATAATAACAATTTAAAAAAAAAAATAGATACGGCGTTTAGTTTGTAGAACTCCATTTTAATTAATGAATAAAATGTTAGAATCAAACACTGATTTTTAGTGTTCTTAACCTTTCCGGGAGTACAAAAATTGATGTCCGACATTCTCTGGAGAGTGGGTTCATTTTACATAAAAAAAAATATTTTCTTCATTAAATCGATGTATTATGAAGATAATTTTAAAAAAAACACCTTTTCAAAATATTTTTAAATTATGACAAAATTACACACAAATATCCACAGATGTCATTGCTATACAAGTTACATCATACTGACAGACGGACTTTGACGTTCATTAACGTCGATACTCCTTTAAGGAAAATTCGCACTGACGGTCATATACGTCCATACTCCCGGACAGGTTAATTGTGTTTTATTATTTAAAAAAACACATAAAAATAAAATACAATTTAGCAGACTCTAAAAACCCGTGTCTATTTTAGATGCTTGTCTGCAGGTAAGATAGTAAGGATAGGAAAGGTAAATGTGAAAAATGCATCACAAACACCCAGACCAATTGAAAATAAATCTTTCTTGAATTCATTTTACAATTGGCGGGAATCGAACCAGCGACGCCAGATCACAGTCGAGCGTCTACCCAACCTGCCTTATTACTACTCATTACTTAGCGTATATTGTAAAAAAATACTGTACCAATTTTTTGGTATCTTCTTCCAGGCGTTACAGAGAGAGCTCCTATCCATCCGGCAAACCCCCACGACCCGAAGCCGGCTCCAGGAGAGAAGAGGACAGCAGGCGCTCTTACGACAGAACCGTTAGGGACGAGCGAGACAGGAGACGCAAGGACGACAGGGACCCCAGATACGACAGCTACGAGAGCGAGAGGGACGGAGCCGCCCGGAGGAGGGACAAGGAGAGATACGAAGGCAGGGAAGAGGGGGACAGGAGATATCCGAGAGACGATAGAGGATACGGAAGCATGAGAAAGAACAGAGGAAAGGATGAAAGAAAGAGAGGTAAGATTTTTGTCTTCTCGCAATTTGGTTTACTATCTAGCTTTGTGTATTGTCACTCTAGAAATCATAGTGATAAATCAGGAAATGCTGCTACAAGTTATAGTAATGCTTATTAACCTTTTAACTGCCGGCAGGTACATGTATAGCGGTACCCAGCACGCCGCGAATTTGACCACAAAAATAAAACCTTCTAAACATATCGTTATTGAAAGTCTAATAACGTTTATTTATAAAACTTACCAAATAAATGAAGAGTGCGCCAGTCGTGCAGTCATTTATCCATGATCATAAAATTAATTATTTTTGGTGCAGGGTTGTCACAAAATTTGTCATAGAAAATATGAAAACTAAATTATATATAAAGTAATTATGATTAATTTTATTCAACAGAAATAAAAATCAGAAAATTCTACTGCAAAATAAGTTTCAAATATAATATGAACCGCTATACATGAAACACAACATAAAACTGTTCTCTGTAGACGAAAAATTATTGACAACCCTGAGCGCCATCAGTTGTTCCGATGACAATGCTCTCTTTAATTTACGCTTCAAGTGGTAAAAACAAATCCTGTTTCAATTCTAAGTATGCAAAGATATTCTCAATAGATGTCACTATGCGTTCAATATATTTGTACATTTTAAATAACTGATTTTCTTTAGTAAAAGTCTATTTAAAACGGGGCGTCTTAAGATGTTATTTTTTGTATGAGCGGCACTCCGGTCACAGAAAATTATGCGTCTTAAGACCCTTTTGGCAGTTAACCGGTTAAAACGTGGTGTCCATTCAACCTTCGGGTAGTATGGGAAAAAATTTTAACTCCTCGATGTTATTTGTTATTTCCAGATCCCAGGTATCCTCCCCGGCCTTCCTCGAGGGATCCGGATCCCGCCGAGGACGAGCCGAACGAGACGAGCGGCTCCGGCAAGAGGGACAGGCGCAGCGTGGACCGGGAGAGAGAGAGAGACGCCGACAGGAGCCGGCAGCCCAGGCACAGGAGGGACCGGGATAGGGGATACAACCAGCAATACTACGACAGTGAGTGTTCGCGTATTACGTACAGGATGTTATGTACCAGTCAATGTGGTGTCATAGGGTGAAAAATCCAATGTGATCCAACAACATTTTGAGTGTGCCCAAATACTTTTTTTTCCTATATGTACGGCCGTAGCTAATTTGTGCACATCGCTCACTCCTTTCAACAACGTCATATATAAAAAAACTTGATTTTTCAGTAGAACATTTTTAACGTTTAAAAATATAATACAATGTATTAAAAATACATATCAAGCCACTTATCGAACTTTTTTTTTGTGCAACAGATCATTTAAGGTAGAACCTGACTGTTTTTTCTCCATTTTTAATTAATGTTTTAAAATACTTAAACAACACCTTTTCTTCAAAATGCAAAAACAACACTTTCTGCCCTGTAGCGGGTAAATATTAAGTTAAAAATATGCCGCTTTTGCTGGGATATAGTACATTTTCTGGGCATTCCGAAAACATGCACAACTGAAAATTGACGATTTTTGAAATATGACACTGTTGAAAGGAGTGAGCGACATGTAATACAATTGTATGTATTACAGGTCGCTCATGTACTTGTACAATTGTATGAGCAACATGTAATCATTGTATAAAATAAAATAAATAATAATAATAAAACCCTTATCCGCACCCCAATGGTGCATAGGTCACTTTGTCATATTAACACAGTGTTATCTTAATCGTTTACACATGAAGGAAAGGTGATCAGCCCTCCGCTTCAGGTACCAGTCCAGGGTGATATTGAATAAATATTACAGTGAAAAAATCACTTATATTTATTTTTACCTCCCTTGAGAATCGAACCCGGGACCTCCAGAACGGTAGCCGAGCGTGCTGACCATTACACTACGGAGGCGGACTAAAATTTTAAATAATATTCTATAAAATAATAATCTATTTTAAGTATAAGTAGATATATCACTTACGTTTGGATGAATAGGGCGGTTCGATAATATTTTACTTTTATTTTAAGGATATGGATACTCCATGGATCCGTACGCCCAGCAAATGTACCAGCACCAGCAGCAGACCTACCAGTACTACGAGAAGCTCCGCGTCAGCAACCCGCAGGCCTACCTGGAGATATACAACAAGTACATGGCCGGGCGGGGAGCTGATCCCACCTTGGGCTATGCGGAAGGTTCGTGTGTAACAAATCTTTGTTCTTTCATCAGTCGATCCGGCAGTCACCTTGTGGTGATATCTATTAGTTTTTAATTTATATTTTATTTGTGTAAATACATACAGTCCGCCTCCGTAGTGTAATGGTCAGCACGCTCGGCTACCGTTCTGGAGGTCCCGGGTTCGATTCCCAAGGGGGGTAAAATAAATTTAAGTGATTTTTTCACTGTAATATTTATTTATATTACCCTGGACTGGTACCTGAAGCGGAGGGCTGATCACCTTTCCTTCATGTGTAAGCGATCAAGATAACACTGCGTTTATATGACGCAGTGCCCTATGCACCATTGGGTGCGGATAAGGGTTTATTTGTTTATATATATAAATACATATCTGACATCCCGAAAATTCAAAACAAGATTCAGGGAACATGAATTATTTCTTTATTTATTGATTTGCCGTTTAATTTCCAGAACTCCATTTTAATTTATGTATTAATTTTAAACCAAACACAGATTTTTCGAGTCTACTAAATTTATTAAAAAATTAATATTGTGACAATTGTTTCGCCTTGTTAGGGCATTCGTTTAATAATGCCCTAACAAGGCAAAACAATTATCACAATAGGAATTTTTTATGTTTTTTTGTTAACCTTTTAAACGCGTTAACTTTGTTCCTAAGAGACGCTCGTGCGCGGCTGTTACTTTTATCATGTATTTAGTTATGAAACAATTTATTTTCCTAAACAAAAACGTTCAATGGGATTCATTGTGCCTTTTTGGTACTCTATAATACACTCGTGTCACATTATTCTTGAAATATATCGTAATATAAACAAATTACATCATAACATAAATAAATCAAAGCACGCATCGTGTGTCACTCTTACCCACTGGCGATGCGTAGTGTCGAGAGTGAGACAGATATAGGGCATGATTATGGTGCGGACTAATTACCGACCGCAAGAAAAATCAGGGATCTGTTCTTTTATTTATCCTTGTGATGTTACAAATTATTAGTCAGATATTTCAACAGATGTCATAAGGCCGAGGATTGACGTATTATTTTATCCAAAGTTCCACACCATGAAAAAATCCCTCCAAGTTGAACTGAGGTTCGAAACTTGGAGCAAAGTGAAAACACAAACGCTTATGTCAGCCGCGTATGGGACATGTCTTGTTAAAACACATACGGTTATGCGAGCCGTGTGGATCCGGTTAATAAACTTAGTAGACTCAAAAAATCTGTGTTTGATTTAAAATTAATACATAAATTGATTATTTCATAAATTTTTTCGGCGGTCACATTGCGATAATATCGATCCACTTTTTTGGTGTTTGAAAATGATGTGGAATGTATTGAAACGCGTGTCACAATAGATTTTAAGAAATAGTGGTATGTTCCAAGTAAAACTCAAATGAAAAACATGAATTATGTTTCAGAAATAATCATTTTTCAACGTGCACCAACCATTTAATAGATAACAATCGCTCTTAAAACAACAACATTGTAAAAATCTTAAAAATTAATACGTATAAAGTCCTTAACCTCAATATTTTTACACAATAAAAATTCCCGATCAATATGAATAATAATAAACCTCTTATTTACAATATGAGTGAAAAAAATTACTTGCGAATAAAATATTCATTTTCTTTCTCCTCATATTTCCCGATATTCCTTATCAATATTATGTTTTCATACCCTATTTAAAAAAAAAACTATGATTTTCATTAACTGTGTGTAAAGCACTCTGACTAATGTTTATAGACCCTAAAAAGTTTGACTTGTAAGTCGAGAGAGTCTAACGCTTATTTCCTTTTTAAATTGTAGGTTATCCGTCAATGCCGGGTTACGAATCCGCATCGACTACACGCCTCGGCGATGAGCGCGCTAGCGTACATTCCGGACGCTCTTCCGCAAATGGCGACAACATCAAGGACAGGTAAGAATTCCGGAATATTCCGAAACGCCACTGCAAAACTTTTGTTCACCTCCATTTTGTTTTATTTTTATATCCGTTTTTTTCCTTCACACACTTACAAGCCTGGTTTTGTTTAGTTACATAATAGTGTCAATGTAATAGCAATATTAATATCATTTGAACACTGGATCATTCATTCTACGGATGAGATGTCAATTGTACTATAATATTCATAAAATAGAGTCAATATTCATAGACACATAGGGTGCTTATCCACTACCCGAAATTTTACCGTCCGGCAGTCCGGTTTTGAAAAATGAAAGCGACTCGACAGTTTAGTGTGATCGAATTTACGCGCAATATGTTCACGCATCGATCAAGAGCACCTATCCAAAAAAGACAGACAGAAGCACAAGCCAATCATTGTTTTAAAATGCTAACTGACGTGCCAGAAGGTAAATTTCCGTGTAATTCCGTGTAGTGGACAAATGCCCTTAGTGTGCTGATTTGAATATTTTTACTGACCCAATACATCTCCAATATAAAACAAAAATTACATCTAACCTCACATTTTCTGGGGTTTTTAATAAACAGACAATACATTTATAACAATAATTGTTTTACAAATATACATTTTTTTTCCTAGTAAATTAAACTTGGGAAATAAAAATATGTTTTCAATTTTATAAATTTTTTTACCCCGTTATTGTTATCAAACCTCAAAGGTCTCAATGTGATCATAAAAGAAGTTTCCTTTGTATTTATAATTAAATTATATTTGAATAATTTAATTTAACAGATATTGTCATACAACATTTTGAGTGTGTCCAAATACTTGTTCACAAAATCTGGATTATCTCCAATTACAGGAGTTATTTTCATATTATTTTTTGACATCTCATCAAAGATGAAGAAGAATATGGAAGTCTGGGCATTTACGGGGCTGACGACCGTCATAGGCTGGTTTCAATTCTACCCATTATTGACAAACACACTACTCAAATTCTTAGAAGTTCTATATATATGAACCAATTTAAAAACCTTGTTCTTGAATCACTAGAACTTCACTAGAGACATCATTGGTGAGATATAAAGAAGCTTTTTTATTAAGCAGAAACTCTCAAACACACTACTCAGAATTTGAGTAGTGTGTTTGTCAATAATGGGTAGAATTGAAACCAGCTTATGACGGTCGTCAGCCCCGTAAATGCCCAGACTTCCATATTCTTCTTCATCTTTGATGAGATGTCAAAAAAAAAAAAAGATATTGTCATATATTTTCTACGGCAAGTGTCATTTTTCATTATTTATCAGTCAATATTAATTTATTTTTCATATGATAATTTACCATTGTGTATTCCTCCAAAAGAAAATGTATCCTAAATATCAACTACACAGATGACAGGCGCCGTTGTATTGTTGGAAAGATGCTCTACTGCAAAACTGATGTCCTTTGTTAGATGCATATAATAAACCCGTTATTTCTTTGTTAGAGTAAGAATTAATGGGAATTTATTGATTAATGCAATATTTAATTTAATTAAGAGAGATTTTCATTAACCACTTCTGTGTTAAAAAAAAAACACACATTTTTTTCACTATCATGTTTTTTTTTTTTTAAACCCTTATCCGCACCCCAATGGTGCATAGGGCACTGCTTCATATAAACGCAGTGTTATCTCGATCGATTACACATGAAGCAAAGGTGATCAGCCCTCCACTTCAGGTACCAGTCCAGTGTAATATTGAATAAATGTTAGAGTGAAAAAATCACTTATATTTATTAAACCCCCCTGGGAATCGAACCCGGGACCTCCAGAACGGCAGCCGAGCATGCTGACCATTACACTACGGAGGCGGACAAGATCTTCCACTTCCACTTTTTTAAAAATTATATATTGAAATATAATAAATCAGTTTAAAACATAAATAAACAACATTTTGAGTGTGTCCAAATACTTGTTCACAAAATCTGGATTATCTCCAATTACAGGAGTTAAACAGAGTTTCTGCTTAATAAATAGCTTCTTTTCATTTCACCAATAGATGTCTCTAGTGAAGTTCTAGTGATTCAAGAATAATGTTTCAAAATTGGTTCATATATATTTGGAACTTCCATGAATTTGAGTAATGTAGTTGTCAATAATGGGTAGAATTGGTGAATGTTACAGCCCCATAAATGCCCAGACTTCCATATTCTTCTTCATCTTTGATGAGATGTCAAAAAATAATATAAATAAACAATGATTAAAGAAAACACTTCGTTTTTTACCACTTGAGTTTTATTATAGACTACATGTTTCAGAAGTTAAACTTCCATCATTCAGGTCTGTATAATAACAGATATAATAATATTATTATACAGACCTGAATGATGGAAGTTTAACTTCTGAAACATGTAGTCTATAATAAAACTCAAGTGGTAAAAAACGAAGTGTTTTCTTTAATCATTGTAACATGTCTTACCACAAAGTTAATGCCGAAACAATAAATAAAATAAATAAACAATATTAGGAATGAAAAGTGAACAAAAGGAGAATGGGGATATATGTAAACTGGTGGGGGAATGACCCGAGCTAGATTCGGGCAAATCACATAAGGGGTTAAGTAAATTCTACATAACCATTTTCAAATCCTGAAATAGTAAAATGATCAACAAATGCAAATAGAGCAATGCATAAAATCAACTATTTCTAGAACCTAGAAAGTTTCACTTGTATTTCTTGAGAGTCTCATGCATATTTTTTATTATTGCTATTAACCGTGTTAGTTTTGATTTTTGAGATGCATTTTCTTATCAATAATTTTACACCGTACATATTTTAAAAAAAATCATTCACATTGTGTAATACCACTGAAAAACTCTACTTCATGTCTTCCAGTTTCAGAATAAGCATTCCCTCGGCACAATTTTTTTTAGAATATATACCCGAATTTGGTACCAATTTTTTAAACTCTTTTCCTTACAATAACTCTTTTCTATTCAAAACTTCATATTTATTTCGAAAAAAAAACTTATTTTTCAGTACAAAAACGGTGTTTTGACCATAAAATTAAATTTTTAAATGTCACCCGAGTTTAAAGCAAATTAATCAAGATAACCCTGCTTCTGTATGAAAAAGTGCCCTATGCACCATTGGCTACAGACAAGGGTCAGCGGTAGTAGTATTACACAAAGTGAATGATGAATAATAATGAGAGTGTTATATTACTTTATTACGAAGTTAATAACGTTTTCGAAATACGTAATATATGATTTTCATTTCAATGTGTTGTCTATAATATTATGTATTTATAATACATGTTCATATTTTGTCCGACAAATTCACTTGTGCATGTAATTTCACATGTGGCAACTTGCACCGGATTTGGCATTGCTTGTTGGCATTGCATGTATCATTTTATGACTCACGAAACAAGCAAACTTTTTACCTGTGAACATACACACTGTCTATCATATGTGCATGTTGGAAAAATCACACACACGCACACACATTACGATGCAATTTTTTATTATTTTTGTATAATTGGTATGTGGAAATATTTTACGCTATTCCATAAGCTCTGTTTATGTTAAGCACTTATAATATATTATTAGATTAAAACCAATATTTTTAGCTTTTCCACTTTATTTTTATTTGACCAGCGACCGGGTTTTGTCAAGGTTTCGTCCGGGTTTCGTCGCTGGTCAAATAAAAATAAAGTGGAAAAGCTAAAAATATTGGTTTTAATCTAATAATATATTAAAAATGCAATTCCATCACGAAGTGTCAGTGGGTAATATAAATCTATTAAGCACTTATGACGGGACAGGTATTTTTACCCGTTGGGTCAAATGATGCTTAAGGCCGGGAAGGGTATTTTTACCTTCTGCGCCGGCCTCATTTCAAAGGCAGAAATTAAGGAATTATCCAATGTTTTATATGAATAGTATATACCTATCTCTTTGTTAAGGTCTTAACTATATGTATATAATTATCAAATCTTGTCGCCAGCGGTCCGCAGGCGTAAAAAACACATGTCTGAATTGCGTGGAAAACTATACATACTTCTTCTTTGCATATCATGTCAAATCCCCCTGATATCGACTATCACTTGAGAGTAATTGTCGTTGTCTCGGGCAGCTCTAAACAGCGCTTCAATGGTCCTGATCCCCGTCCAATCTCGTATATTCCGGAGCCAGGAGATCTGTCTTTTGCCAACACCTTGTCGACCCTATATTAGGTGCAAAAGCTCGTACTTGTCTCCTCTCAGCACATGTCTCAGATAGGACACCTTCCGGACCTTGATATTAGTCAGCAATTGTCTCCCTGCTCTTGCTCTTTGGAGCACATTTGCAGTGCTGAGCATATCGGTCCATGGATACATACTTGCTGCTTAGGGCTCTTGTGAGATTGATTAAAACCAAATTTATTGGTATCAAAATACATATACTGTAATATAGAGGAATCAATCAATCCAGTCACAGAATTGGCCCACAGATGGTCATGGTTTTACCTTTTTACATATTTTCATCACAGTCACATTTGGTCATGACAATTTTCAGTCATATATAGCTTTTAAAGATGATGGTATTTATTGCTATGCAATTTTCATTTATCTTTGTTTTACTTGTCAAATTATCCTTAAAATCTACATTTTTCTTCAAATTTTTTAGTGTGTCTTCTTCTTTCTTCTTTGGCCCTCTGTCCTTCACTGCTAGATATAATAGGCCTCTTCCGTATCCTTCCATTTCTTTAAGTCGCTTGCTTCTTGAAGCCAGTTTCTACCCCCCACAGCGGCTATGTTGTCGGACCATCTTCTTTGAGGTCTTCCGACGCGTCTTTTACTCTCCCAAGATCTCCATCTTAAAATTTTAGGGGTCCATCTTGTGGGGAGTTCTTACCTAAAAATGAATTCATTCATTCATTCAAACCCTTATTCGCACCCTAATGGTGCATAGGGCACTGCATCATATAAACGCAGTGTTATCTTGATCGTTAACACATGAAGGAAAGGTGATTAGCCCTCCGCTTCAGGTACCAACCAGTCCAGGGTAATATTGAAATAAAAAATAATAGCAAAGTCCAAAAATTTATAAAATAAATTGCTTTAACAACAACCGACGTTTTATGGAATAACCCAGTCACTAAAAATTGTAAAAAATGCTGAAATTGCATTAATTCACGTGCAGTTTTCTGTTGTCATCATTATAGGAGAGTCATTAATGGTCTAAATCCTGATTTTAACACTCTAAACTTGTTGTGTTAGCTGCCATCGTAAATCATGTCTCTTTTCAATTTTAGGCTTAATTATATATGATGGCATCTAACGCAACAGAGTTAGAGTCCCGTAGTAGAGACTTGAACTACCAATGATCCCTTCTAATGACTTTGCAAAAAAAAACTGCTTGTGAATAATTATATTTTCAGATTGCCTACCAAAAAGCCACAAATACCCAATTTTTTACTATTTTAAATCACTGCACATGTCCGCGCTTATATTATTGTATGCATCCACAGTTTATTTTTAGCAATAATGGTTTCGGAAAGGTCATTAGTATGTTGTGGTAGTGGTCATATTGGTGTATACAGTAAATTTATGCTTTTTTATGTAAGCCTCCCTTTTAGCTGCCTTATGCAATTTTTCTCTTTTTTTCTCTTTAGGTTAAAACTTGCAAATGCTTCAACTTTGTTACATATATATTTGAACATTACCTTTCTCATTTCTATTTATCTTAATTGAATTGTGCATTGGGCACTGCAATGAAGTGATTAAGTTCTATCTTGATTGCATGTAGGGAAAACTATGATCTATTCTTAGATACGTAGATCACCCTATCGGGAATCAGTCCTGGGTTATGATGCATGGCAGTCAACATGCTAATCACTGCATTACTTGTGTAATCATACTATAGTTTGCAGTCATATAACTATTTGAGGGTATCATTTTCACAGTCATATAATATTAATGTTTGGCAGTCATATTTTTGCAGTTATATGGCTATTTGAAAGTATCGTTTTTGCAGTCATGTTAAAATTTGAGTTACATTTTTGTAATTATATGACTATTTGTGACAGAAAAGCCTGGAGACAGTTTGTAAACTCCATATGCTCCACCTAGGGAGCGGATATGGTTTATTTATTATATTTGTGAGTATCATTTTTGCAGTGATATTAATGTTTGAGAGTCACATTTTTGCAGTTATGTAACTATGTAAAGGGTATCATTTTTGAAGTCATATTAAAATTTGAGGGTATCATTTTTAGTCATACATATTATAAGAGTCACACTTTTGCTGTTATATATCTATTTAAAGGTATCACTTTTACATTCACACTTTTACAGTTATATAACTATTGAAAGGTATCATTTTAGCAGTCATTTAAATTGTTTGAGAGTCACATTTGCAGTTGTATTAGTTTTTGAGGGCATGTTCAACTTTTGCATCTAGGTACATTAGTATTTGAGTGCACCACTTTGCAGTCGTGTAAGCATTTGAGAATGCCACGTTTCGCAATATTGGCTAATGACCTTTCCGCGATCTCCGCACATATGCAAGTCCCACACATGTGTTCTGTACCATTGCCCGTCCCGAACCAGGAGCCTGCTGGATTCCAGCGGGAATTATTACTATACGTTCAGGAGGATCGATCCGACGGCTGCGTACCGAATGCCGTCGCGGAGGAGGGGGAGCGGGTCTCTGCGCACGGACCACTCGGGCAGTAGGTGGGTTCACACTTGGCGGAATTTACGCACGGTCAATGTGACAACGCTCCAAGCGTGTCTTTGAAAAGAGATATATTAGATTGGAAACAATGAAACGAGAGTTGAATAATATATAAAACCCTTATCCGCACCCCAATGGTGCATAGGGCACTGCTTTATATAAACGCAGTGTTATCTTGATCGTTTTCACATGAAGGAAAGGTGATCAGCCCCCCGCTTCAGGACCAGTCCAGGGTAATATTGAATAAATATTACAGTGAAAAAAATCACTCGCATTTATTTGACCCCCCTGGGAATCGAACCCGGGACCTCCAGAACGGTAGCCGAGCGTGCTGACCATTACACTACGGAGGCGAACAAAGTTGAACAAAGGCGAACAGAGTTGAATAAAGTAAAAAATAAATTGCTCTGTTTTCTATATTATTTATTGTGTTCAATCAAAATACTTTTCATCGG
Organism: Brachycentrus maculatus; assembly: GCF_059751285.1. NCBI lineage: Eukaryota > Metazoa > Arthropoda > Insecta > Trichoptera > Brachycentridae > Brachycentrus > Brachycentrus maculatus. The sequence goes on from NW_028280953.1 coordinate 441,806, forward strand.
CATCTATGACTTTCTGCCAACAATTGAGCTAATCATGTCGGGTTATGGTTAGTGTCGCGGACTCTTGAGTCAGAGTTTCTTGGTTCGAACCCGCTCTACCACAATTTGATACCTATTTCTAATAATGAACCGCTTAGGCTCACAGAAATAGTATGAAATTTAAGTATTTTTGTAAATAATAAAAACATAAATATTTCTCTTTTAATTTTAAAAAAAATTCTTTGATGTTTATAAACAATTTATAGTCCTCTTTGACATAGTTTCAGTTAATTTATTTTTTCTGTTGTAAAATTAGTTCATATTTGCGAAACAGGTAATAAGCTGTTGGTGGATATGAATATCCAGGAATAAAGACGGTGCCGTAAAATTTAAAATTTTAAAGAAGTTAATTTATCTACGGTTAATGAAGCCTTATGGGGTCGTGCGTTATTATTCAATTCAATTCAATTCAATTCAATTCAATTTATTCAATAAAAAAATAATATATACATAACAAACAATATTCAAGGCGTATATATTAAAAGTAAAAGTAAGCAAGAAGACTTAAAGGTGTAGAAAAATCCCGCTTCGGAAAACTCCTTCGGACACATGGAACAGATCAATATCCAATGTGATATTGTTCAACACAGCGGTAGCTCTTCCTACAGGCATAACCATCGGCAGGTTGGTCCTGTGCATAGGAATGTGAAACAATCTATGCCGACGCTGTCTTAGCTAACTATCGGGAACATACAGCAAGCTAAACACTCACTAAACAAAAACTCTTGTTTCATTGTTTCCAAACTAATACTATTAGTGAATTTTTAATTTAAATTTTACTTAGTAATACCACTATTTCTTAAAATCTATTGTGATACGTGTTATGCATTCTGCATCATTTTCAAAAACCCTAACATAATGTAACACAACATTTTGAGTGTGTCCAAATACTTGTTCACAAAATCTGGATTATCTCCAATTACAGGAGTTATTTTAATATTATTTTTTGACATCTCATCAAAGATGAAGAAGAATATGGAAGAAAAAAATAATAAAAGAGTTTCTGCTTAATAAAAAGCTTCTTTACATCTGACTAATAGATGTCTCTAGTGAAGTTCTAGTGATTCAAGAACAAGGTTTCTAAATTGGTTCATATATATAGAACTTCCAAGAATTTGAGTAGTGTGGTTGTCAATAATGGGTAGAATTGGTGAATGTTACACGTGTGTAAAGTGATCACTTAAACCAGCCGATGACGGTCGTCAGCCCCGTAAATACCCAGACTTCCATATTCTTCTTCATTTTTGATGAGATGTCGAAAAATAATATAATGTAACACCATACGGGGTTTGAAAATGATACGGAATGCATCGAAACACGTGCCACAATAGATTTTAGGAAGTTGTGGTAATTACTATGTAAAATTTAAAGTAATATTGTATAGATTTTACCACAAAGTGACTGCCGAATCAATTAATGAAGCTGTTCATTCAACCTGTCACTTTTTGATAGGTCGCAGTCTAGCTTTGCATTGGAAATTCGCAGGTAATAGCGAATACTAAACAGGTATCTGGTTTTCACCCTTTGAATTGCTCCATGGGTCATATATTTAGCTGAAATAGTCACCGAATCTAGCAAAATTTCCACACACAAAATTTAATACTTACAATTTATTGTCAGCTTTCATTGAATTAATTGACAATATTTGAGTTTGTCAAAATTTTGTACTAAATGTCCAAAAAAATTGTCCTCGTTTAGAACCTATTGAGTCCAATACGCAAAGTAGAAATAATTTTTTAATTTTATTTTTAAAATATGTTTTATTCGTCATCAAAGTGTTTTAAATCTAGATACATATTTAAATTAATGAAACTAGCAATTGTTGCATTGAAAATATAAATTATAAAAAAGTTTACAAGAATCTGTGAATGATTTCGCATGCTTGTAAAAGTTTACAAAACTTGCAATAATTTACAAAAAAAAACTTGCGAAAAGTTACGACAATGCAAAAAATACACACTTGTAGAGTCAAAAGGCTGACCTCGCATGACAACAAATCTTAGCATTTAAAAAAAATATTTTTGACATATTCACATATTAACAATTATATTACAATGAGAGTGAGGCCCTGTTTAATAAATATAAAAAAAAAATACATTAGATTCATTTTACTACAGATGCCTTGTTAAATTAAAAAAATATATATATTTTGTAAATTTTTCTTAACCTTAAATGGTGCATAGGGCACTGCATCGTATCGATGCAGTGCCATCTTGATTGCTTATTACATGAAGGCACACTGATCAGTCATGGGCATCAGGTCCATTAATGTATGGAGATACTAACAAAAGCCAAAGTGAAAAATCACTCATATTTATTTATGACCCCCTGGGAATCGAACCCGGGACCTCCAGCGCGGTAGCCGAATGCGCTCACCACTGGACTACGGAGGCGGAAATAAAAAATCTAACATATTGTATTGTTTTTCTTCACTTGTTTATTTTCAGTTTTTAAGGTAATTGGTTTATATTTTAATATTTTGTTTGCTTTATAATTCATCGCTTTTGTTCATTCGCTCATAGCTTATCATCATGTACATATATCATTACATCAGATGTTCACAACTTTTTATATATTTTGTACATATATTTTTAATTTTTAATTTTTTTTATTTGATAACGTTATATTTTTTTTACTATTTCTATGCTTAAAAAAATCTTATAATTTTAGTTGCGCTGAGCCTCTCCAAAAAAGAGACTGAGCTCTTGTGCTTGGAGAGGGACTTTTTTCTTCTTTCTAATGTTTTATTGATTGTTTTTAAAAAAAATATTACAATTTTTTTTTTCGTATTCAGCCTAAAATTACAGATGTATGGAATTTTTTTTAGTCCTTTTCAATATTTATTTTCGCAAACACTAAATTTGTAAAAATAAAAAAAAACTTGCCGTATGTTGTTAAAGGGATGGAAAAGTGGATAAAGATATTGAGAGAAGGGTGAATGTAAAGAATATAATAATAGAGCGATTGCAAGTAAAAATATGTCCATGGAAGCTTAACTGGCAGTTCACAATGGAGTGCTTGTACTGACACTGATGTATAGAAGAGAAACATGTAATTGGAAAAAGAAGAATGAAAGCAGAGTGAACACTTTTGAAATGCGTTCCCTCAAACGAATGTATGGAGAATGGTATGATAGAATCGAATATGAAGATGTTGGAAAGGAATGTAAAACTGAACTAGGGATAATCGTAAATATTAAGGAAAGAAAATTTGGTATTGATATGTGGAGCGATTGGATAACGTGAGAATGATATAAAGAATGTTTGGCAAATGTGAACCTCCGGTTTAGAACAGAACGAGGATGGCCAAAAAAGACTTGGCACAACCAGATCAACCAGAACATAAAATCTGGCGGTACCAAAAGTCTACATAATCATAGTGTATATCGCTCACTCCTTTCAAGAACTTCATAAATCAAAAAACTTGATTTTTCAGGAGAACGTTTTTAAATTTAAAAAATATAATACAATGTATTAAAAATAAATATCAAGCCACTTATTGAACTTTTTACTGTGCAACAGATCTTTTTGGGTAAAACCTGAAGGTTTTTTCTCCATTTGAAAAATATTAAATATAATTTTAAAAATAATTAAAACATACCTTTTCTTCAAAATAACACTTTCTGCCCTGTAGCGGGTAAATATTTAGTTAAAAATATGCCGTTTTTGCTGGGATATAGTACATTTTCTGGGCATTCCGAAAAGATGTACAACTGAATATTGTCAATTTTTGATTTATGACGTTCTTGAAAGGAGTGAGCGATATGTAACTAAATGTATGTACGTGAAGGAAGCTGGTAGTATATGTCAGGACAGAAGAGTGTGGCGTTCAATCCTCTATGCCTACCCCTGCAGAAAACGGTATAATGATAGTAGTAGTAGAAGTCTTTAATAAAATTATTAATTGCGAAGAAAACTTGCTTTTTAAATGCCTAGCTTACAAATATTCTTTGCAAGGGAAAGTTGATTTTTGTAATTAAATTTTCGGTACCACTGAACCGTCTTCTTGCTAACTTTGACTTGGTAGGTTTTGTATCTTATATTTTTGCAAGTTTTTTTTATTTTTTTATATATAATGTAATTTGATTTTCCCTGTAGGGACTTCAACACGGATGCCTCTATCAACATCTTAGGTATGGAGAACTCCACAGTCAAGTCGGATCGCATGACGCCCGTGAAATTTGCAACTGCTCACATCAAGGTAAGCACTTTTGGTCTCGGCAAATGTTTCAGCCGCGTCGAGACATCGGATACGTTATCTCTGTATCTTGTGTGCTCAACCGTTCTCAGTGCTAAGAATCAATAAATTGACTCTGGTCAAAATCTTCAGTCAAACAACTAAAGGGTACGTCAGCTACCTTTTTTTATTCGTATTTTAATATTGGAGTGAGTGCGGAAGGCACATTGAGTGGCGATAACGGAGCGGCTGTAAAAAAAAACTGCTGAAAAATGCTCCCCACCGGTTCACCGCAAGACTTATCTTAAAAACCAAGCAAATTTGTACTAATAGCTAAAAATACAAGCAATTAACAAATATATATATATATATATATATATATATATATATATATATTAACCATATCCGCTCCCTAGGTGGAGCATATGGAGTCCAGAAACTGTCTCCAGGCTTTTCTGTCGGCTGCCAGCTCCCTTGCATCCTCCCAAGTCAGATCCGCGTCCCGAAGTTCTGACGAGAACTGCCGACGAATTGTCAGCAGTGGTCGTCCTGGGCGGCGCGAACCTGATGCCTTGTAAAAGAGGCAAGCTTGATTAAGGCTCTCAGGAAGCATGCGGAGTACATGGCCAAGCCAACTGCCGTTTAACGTTTGCCAATTAACAAATACATTCATTATTTCTATACCAATCGTTTGATTATCGTGATTCTTATTATATTATTTTCGCTGCCAACCGTAAACGACTAAACACAGATTAGAAGTTTTTCTACCCTACGTACTGGAAAAAAATCTCACAATTATGTTAATCGCTAGATTTCAAATTTGAACTGTTAATTTAAAAATTATATTTACTAGGGAATGAAATTTAAATTTAAAAATAATATACATTATTACTTGTCATAATTTTACATGTTGAAGACAATATTTTTAACAGATACAAAATGTTTTATAAATTGTTTTGGCATTAACTTTGTGGTAAGACATGTTACAATGATTAAAGAAAACACTTCGTTTTTTACCACTTGAGTTTTATTATAGACTACATGTTTCAGAAGTTAAACTTCCATCATTCAGGTATGTTATTATACAGACCTGAATGATGGAAGTTTAACTTCTGAAACATGTAGTCTATAATAAAACTCAAGTGTTAAAAAACGAAGTGTTTTCTTTAATCATTAACTGTTAATTTAAAAATTATATTTACTAGGGAATGAAATTTAAATTTAAAATGTATCTGAAATGAATCACAATATTTAAGGTTTTTTGCTTATAATTTCAAGTGCAAAAATATTGTCCTCAACATGTAAATTTATGGCAAATAACAATGTATATTCATTTTATTTTTGACATCTCATCAAAGATGAAGAAGAATATGTAAGTCTGGGCATTTACGAGGCTGACGACCGTCATAGGCTGGTTTAAGCAATCACTTTACACAAGTGTAACATTCACCAATTCTACCCATTATTGACAACCACACTACTCAAATTCTTGGAAGTCCTATATACATATGGTATATGAACCAATTTTGAAACATTGTTCTTGAATTACTAGAACTTCACTAGAGACATCTATTGGTGAGATGAAAATAAGCTTTTTACTAAGCAGAAATTCTTATATTAGTATGTGAGATCCGAATCCTGGATTATAATCACATCTGGCATATTTATTTTTTAAATTTTTAGTTCCTAGTAAATATCTTTTTTAAATGAACAGTTCAAATTTGAAATCGATACAGTGATGTATATAATTGTGAGAATTATTTTCAGTATGTAGGGTCGAAAAACCGAATAATCAACGTTTGGTCTTTTACGGTTGACAGCAAAAAGCCAACTAGTCAGCTTTTGGTGGTTAATGTGTTAAGACCTCCTCTTCTGAAGGAGATCAATGGAGCCAGGAAGAAGAAAAAGAGTATATTCTATGGGGTACAGATGACAATACATTTTTCCAGGGGGTGATATCGTCGACTAATCTAGTGACCGTCAACCCTTCGTACCCCATGGACGGACAGCCGGCCATGGTGGAAATCCTGGACATCAACAAGATACTGATCAACGATCCGGTGCGCTGTGAACTCACCGCATATCCTGGACCTCTTCTTAAAGGTATTTATCCAAGTAAAACTACTCTACACTAAATCAGGCCTGGCCAACCCAAATTGCCTAAATAAAAATAACCACTTAAACCACCCTATGACGGTCAGACTTCCATGTTCTTTTTCATCTTTGATGAGATGAAAAAGATAACACAAAAAATATCAAAAAATAACACAAAAAATAACCCACTCCCTAGAGAAAATCGGACATCAGTTATTGTATTCCTGGAAAAATCAAAACAACATTGGGTCACCGCTCAAAATTCATAGATTATTTGCCGCTAAAATGTGCCTTTTTTCCAGGGGTGACCCACAAGAAGACCGTGATCGAATACTGCGAGATGAAGATCCGCGAGGCGCTGGACAGCTCTGCCTCTCCGCAGGCCTACCAGGACAGGGCGGTGCCGCCCTACCTGCCGCACCACCTGTCCGGGGGCGCCAGTAGCCTGTCGGAGAGGCAGCCCCTCTCCTCCGGCCTGCCGCACGGCGCCGACTTGGGCAGCTACGTGCTCATGTGGGACCTGCTCGTGCTGCTGCTGAGGCAGAACGGGGTAGGTCGTGTTTAATCGGATAGTGTGCGACCTCATCCTAAATGGATGAGGTCGCCGATAATCCAATGCGAACCTATGCATTATTCTTCTTTAGACAATTACAACTACACTATAAATAGACCACTGAGAATTGATGCTGTACAAGGCTGTACCTTCTATTTTCTTCAAAAATCTTAATGGACCAGGGGTTCCCAGTCTTTTCCAGCCCACGGCGCACTTCCAATTTTAGTATTTTGTCACGGCGCCCTACTTTAGTAAGCTATTTGGAATAGATAATGTGACTATATACATATGTATATATGTATATTATAGTCGAAAGAAATAGGTACCTACAATAATAGAAGTTGGGTAGAAAGATGCTAGCTCTCAAAATAGAAATTGTTGCTTTATAAGGTACTCGCGAATATTTGTGGTTTCGGATAATGATAAGAGGATCGACTCACGGCGCCCCTCTTGACTTTCTACAGCGCACCAGGGTGCCGCGGCACACACTTTGGGAACCCCTGTAATGGACTATTTTCTTCCAAAATTTTCCTCCAAAATTCAGGTGTGTCTTATACTCGAAATTAGTATAAAAATGTCCAGTGTTTGATTTAAAATTATCGCCGCACTTATAAATGCCATATAGTCGACGTCGCGTGAAACCTATCTCTATCTGGCAACAGTGTAGTAGAGATTCGGTGCTTCTGCCAAACCATTGTCGTAGGTATTCATTGTTACTTTTCTTAAAGAAGTCGTCTTTTCTCAGATGGTTGTGGGCACCGACATAGCGGAGTTGCTCGTCAAGAACAAGCGCCAGTTTGAGTGGCGCGGGTCAGCCCTCCAGGGGCGGCACCACAGCAGAAGGGGCAGCACCTCCTCTGTGACCAGCCGCTCCGCCGAGATGCCCGTCGAGGAGGTGCCGCCCAATCAGGACATGCTGCCAGGTAAACTTTGCGGAATGATTCCCTGCGGGTTATTATTATAAGTGAAAATATATGTCTACTAATTTGGAATGAATCTCTTCTTCTTCTTCTAACCCTTATCCCCACCCGATGGTGCATAGGGCACTGCATTATATAACTGCACTGTTATCTTTATTTATTAATTTTTTTAAATAAAATATATATGTATATAGTCAAAACAAATTGCAATGGGACGTGTGCAATCCATTGTTCCCGGTTACTGCCTCTTTTGTTCTGCATAGTTGCAGTGATTGACTTCTGAGAATTCGCTCTTGTTAGCAGTCGCGGTGACTGGCTTGCTGACCCTACACATATGATAATAAAATTTAAAAAATAGCATTCCAATTAGAGGTTTTCACTTAAGTAATCTAAAAATAAAAATAAACTGTCATGTACATAAAAGTATAACTATATAATCAACTTACATTACATGTAAGGAACAATATAGTCACAATAGACCTGAAATGGTCGCGGTGGCATAAGGGATGCAAGATCCCTTGACCCTCAAGGAAAAAAAAGGAACAAAATGGTTGTTCAATAATGGGCAAATTTTTTTTTATTTATTTTTTTTTTTTATTTTATTGGAAGGAAGAACAACAGTTACAATATATGATACATGCAGAATACAAAAAATAGAATCATGAGTACCAATTATAGTTCTTCACAACTATACATAAGAGAGGTCTATATAAAGGAAGAGACGTGAGACAAGGATGGGATAAAGAGAAAAGGAGATGGCAGTGATAGGAAAGGAAGAAAAGGAAAGGACAGGGAATAGAATTACCTTTTTAGGTTTATAAGATTTCGAACAATTTAGCTTTTAAGTTTGAAAGATTGGAGTAGAACATATCAAGGTGGGTACAACATTCATTGAATTTCCCACAACTTCGATAAATAAAGGAATTTTAAATAGTTCTTTGATGGTGCTGGATTATAAAAAGGATGACTTGGTCTATTGATTCTAATTGGACAATGAAAAGGACAATGACTATGTATGTCAAATACTGTTTCACAAATCAGCGTTTTTTCCATTTTTTTTTACATTAGTTAGTTTTACATTTTTTTGACATTCCAACATAAATGAAGAAGAGTATTGAAGTCTATCTACAGATCTTTAAGTTAAAGGAATTGTTTTATCCCTTTTATTTCAATATTCTTCTATATATGGTCTTCACTTATTTTTAAATGATTCACAGTTGACGGTGCGGAAGACTCTTCGAACGATGCTTCTCTATCGGCGAAGAGGACAGATCCGAGAGTTCAGAACTCTTCGGCTGCCCGGAATCCGAGGCGAACATCGTCCAACACCAACATTTTGGAGTCATCCTCACAGGAAAAATTTGTCACCGACCGCTTCAGGGAATATCTTCTCTTTGGCAGTGGAAAAGAAGCTCTAGGTAAAAAAAAAAATAAAAAAATTATACAACTGATAGTTTTTAGAAGGCTCGAAGAACATTACATTTGCAGAAACTTACTATAGCTGATATTTCATTTCTTTGAATAATAATAAGTTATTTTTGTAATGACACTTCATTGTGAATAAGAATATTGGATTTGTACTCTCTGATATCGCTCACTCCTTTCAAGAACGTCATAAATCAAAAATCGTCAATTTTCAGTTGTGCATGTTTTCGGAATGCCCAGAAAATGTACTATATCCCAGCAAAAGCGGCATATTTTTAAATTAATATTTACCCGCTACAGGGCAGAAAGTGTTGTTTTTGCATTTTGAAAAAAAGGTATTGTTTAATTCTTTTTTTAAATATACTAAATATTTTTGAAATGGAGAAAAAACGTTCAGGTTTTACTTCACAGTAAAGATCTGTTGCACAGTAAAAAGTTCAATAAGTGGCTTGATATTTATTTTTAATACATTGTATTACATTTTTAAACTTTAAAAACGGTCTCCTGAAATATAATGTTTTTTGATTTATGACGTTCTTGAAAGGAGTGAGCGATATGAATTTGTGCATCATTAGTATTGTACTTGCATACTACTGTATGCAAGTACAATAAGTCCAATTCATCAAAATGACAGAATTGATTGATTTACAATTACAATTAATTGATTGATTTACAAGTCCAATTTATCAAAATGACAGAATCGATCAAATTTATGCTATTTGTGAAATCGATAAAATTTACCAAATGTATCAATTTGACAAAATTGTCAAGTTGGCTAAATTTATCGAATTGACTGAATTTATTAAATTGATCAATGAAGTGTGCCAAATTTAATTAGTGAATGTACTGAATTGGTGAAATTGCTAAATTGATTAAATTTACTTAATAGATAACTTTGCTAAATATGTAACTGCAAGAATTTTATGAAATTTACTAAATAGATCTAATTTACTAAATATGTAGATAAATTTGCTAAATAACTGCAAGCAATTTATCAAATTTACTACCATATAATACATGGGTCGGCAACCTGCGGCCCGCGAGATTCTCGCCGCAACGCACATGACGGACGATATTATACACAATCGAGTGAAAGGAAGCGAGAAAGGGAGCGAAGGGAATCTCATTGATTTTATTAAATACAATAAATGTCGTTAAAATATACACTTAGCGTTTTATTTTTAAAACTAAAATATTTGTACATAAATATTGTATGTATACCTACTGCAAGTGCGGCCCGCACTGATCCCCATGAAAAATATTTGGCCCTTTTACAACAAAAGGTTGCCGACCCATGATATAATAGATCATGATCAAATGTTGACCAAATTGATTTTCTTGATGAAATTTGGTATTGTCAATGTGGAAATTTTGCAGAATGGGCGATGAGCCACGGTCTGTGGGGCCACGCCCTGTTCCTCGCCTCCAAGCTGGACCGCAGGACCTACGCCAACGTCATGACCAGGTTCGCCAACGGGCTGGCGGCCAACGACCCTCTGCAGACGCTCTACCAGCTCATGTCGGGAAGGCAGCCCGCCTCCGTCACCGTGAGAATATTTATTTATTTATTGTAGAGTAGATTTTTTTTGTCCGCCTCCGTGGTGTAATGGTCAGCGTGTTTAGCTACCGTGCTGGAAGTCCCGGGTTCGATTCCCAGGGGGGGTTAAAATAAATATTGATTTAACACTGTAATATTTATTTAATATTACCCTGGACTGGTTCCTGAAGCGCAAGAGTGATCACCTTGCCTTTATGTAAGTAATGATCAAGATAACACTGCGTCATTCGATGCAGTGCCCTATGCACCATTGGGTGCGGATAAGGGATATAAGTAAGTAAGAGTAGATTATCCGACCTAAACCGGCCACGGCAAGGTCGGATAGGCGAAGAGATCGGATAGTAGGGAAAGTGATAAAAATGACAGTGAAAATGTGCTCATTTTATTTGCATATGGAAAACTTTTCAAATATGTACATGAAACATAACTGAATGTTACAATCTAAAACATTAAAATGCACCTACGGCAAAGTAATAAAACATGTTTTACAGTAGGCACATACTCGCATACAAAGCAGTGAACTACGATACTAAACTTGACGGTAGGTCGGATAAACTAGAAAATTATAAAATCAACATTGAAAATGTGTTCATTTTATTTGCACATTAAAAAATTTTCAAATATGTTTTTTTTTTTATATTTGTGTTTTTATTATTTACAAAAATACTTTAATTTCATTATTAGAAATAAGTATCAAATTGCGGTAGAGTGTGTTCGAACCGAGAAGCTCTGACTCAAGAGTCCGCCACACGAACCACGGGACCACAATTGTATCAAATGAACATTTGTTTGAAAATGCCATAACTAGGCGAAACAACTGTCACAAAATTGATTTTTATGTGTTTTTTAACAATAACATACAACTTAGACTAAAAAAATCAGTGTTTGATTTACATTTAATATGTACATAAATTAAAATGGAGTTCTACAAATTAAACCCCAAATTTATAAATAAATGAAAATGTTTCCATTGAAGCACACCTAATGTCAGTTAGTTAGATTTGTATTATGTAATGATATTCTCATAAAATCATTTCGTATATGATTTAATTTACCATTATTTTGATCCATTGTAAGTACTGAATAAGGCGAAACCGATTGAAATTTTTTAAATTTCTACACGTTGCATTGCAAAGGGTACAGCTAGTTGAGGTTTGACTTTGTATGACTTTGGTTTGTTTTCAGTGCGTGTCCGACGAGAAATGGGGTGACTGGAGACCTCACCTCGCTATGATCCTGTCAAACACTTCACAGAGACCCGAACTGGACCGGAAATCAATCACAACACTCGGTGAGCTACTCTCTCTTAGAGACAATTTTCATTGATATCTCATCATAGACGGAGAAAACTCACAAAATGTTACTCTGTACAAATCACACAGATCTTGGTCTACCGGTTGAGACGTACCCGTCTCTGCGTCAGGACAATCACTGCAACAGCATCCAAACAATACTACATGTATTGTACATGTGAACAAGTATTTGGACACACTCAAAATGTTGTAAATAAATTATCTGGTCAAATTATAAGCTTTTATAATAAAAATTAAAATGACATTTTCTGGCGTTTCTCATGTGTGCGATTATAATCCAGGATTCGGACTTCAAATACTAATATAAGAGTTTCTACTCAATAAAAAAAATTATTTTCATCTCACCACTAGATGTCTTTAGTTAAATTCTAGTGATTTAAGAACAATGTTTCAAAATTGGTTCATATATATAGAACTTCCAAGAATTTGAGTGGTGTGGTTGTCAATAATGGCTAGAATTGGTGAATTTTACATGTGTGTAAAGTGATCACTAAAACCAGCCTATGACGGTTGTCAGCCCCATAAATGCCCAGACTTCCATATTCTTCTTCATCTTTGATGAGATGTCATTACCATAGCACTATTCACACTATTCAACTGTAGAATTGGTGAATGTTACACATGTGTAAAGTGTTACACTTAAACCAGCCCATGACAGTAAGCCTTGTAAACGCCCAGACTTTCTATTCTCCTTCTCCTCTCCTTCATCCTTCATCTATGTTGAGATCTCAAAAGTAATTTAAAAACGTACTTGATCACAGATCACAGTCTATCAATTTAAAGCAGTGCTTACTCCGCGGAATTATGAATGCCAAAATTTCATGTTGACTCATTTACTGTGCGATTTGATTTGCATATATCAAGAAGATAACCCTTCGTTGCGTGACTTTTTTCATTTTAAATAATAATAAATATTCTATAGTATCTAACTCTAAACATTAGATGAAAAGTAAATATAAAAGATTGAAAAACTTTTAACAAAGAAAAATTAAGAAAATACTTAAGTATCAAATTTGCAACACCATGCAATGGTTACCCTTATGACATATTGATATATCGCTTACTCCTTTCAACAACGTCATAAATAAAAAAAACTTTATTTTTCGGGTGATCGTTTTTAATGTTTAAAAATATAATACAATGTATTAAAAATAAATATCAAGATACTTATTGAACTTTTTACTGCGCAACAGGTTTTTTTTAGGTAAAACCCGAATGTTTTTTCTCCATTTGAAAAATATTAAGTATCTTTAAAAAAATAATTAAACAATACCTTTTCTTCAAAATGCAAAAACAACACTTTCTGCCCTGTAGCGGGTAAATATTAAGTTAAAAATATGCCGCTTTTGCTGGGATATAGTACATTTTCAGGGCATTCCGAAAACATGCACAACTGAAAATTGACGAGTTTTGATTTATGACGTTCTTGAAAGGAGTGAGCGATATTAATTATATTTGTGATAATTGTTTTGACTCATGGCCAAATATAATTTTTATGTGTTTTCAACAATTAAATACAATTTTGTAGACCCAAAAAACTGTGTTTGTTTTTAACATTTAATACATAAATTAAAATGAAGTTTTACAAATTAAATGCCAATTCAATAAATAAATAATTGTCAATGGCTACTGTACACATAAAATGACTGTATCTAAAGATAATTCAAACCACATCGATATTTTGCCGCGATTTTTGAATTTTTAGAAGAAATAAATTTCAGAAATAAACATATCCATATATTGGACACATTTCTGAATAAATAAAGGTATTTATTGCACAACGTATTGAATAGATATTCCTTTGATACCAACCAACATAGGGAGCGATGAAATTGATTAGAAAACGGACGATATAATACAAAATTCATTATGAAAAATTGGACTATTCACATAATTATCCATGGGGTAACTGAAAATTTACAATTTTTGATATATGACGTTCTTGAAAGGAGTGAACAATATGTTTTAACACTTTTGGTTATGTTACAAATTTGATACACAATGCAGCCAAGGGTTAATTAGTCTATCAACTCTTTAAATAAAATTCTCAGAAATATCTCTGGATGAATTTTAATAGGAATGAAGGCGAATATCCAGCTCTCTCCACTAGGGCACTGAAAATTTTACTACAGTTTTCAACCTCGTATTTGTGAGAGCTAGTATTCTTGACAATAACTAAATTAAAAGAAAGAAATGCGACAGGCTTAGCAATTTGGATGAATAAATTTAATGATAGTAGCTATATCAAATATTAGACCTTATATCGCTGAAATTTATAAAGGTCGACAAGCTGTCACATTAAATAATTTTCACCCCAAAAAGATTCATTGAAGTATTTATTTTTTGTAATTTTTAACTTTTCCTTACGATAAAAAGTGTTACCTGACTTCCAAAAAGGTTAAAAAACCACTGATTTAAGGTTATAAAATACGATATGAGTACAAAATTATCTAATTCTTCCCTCGTGATTTTATTATATGTGATTGTTCCCTCGCAGGGGACACGCTGAGCGCGCGCGGCGACACGTACGGCGCGCACTTCTGCTACCTGATGGCGCGCGAGGAGTTCCAGCCGGCGCGCCTCCAGCTGCTGGGGCTGCCCCCGCCGCTGCCGTCGCCCGCGCGCACGCCCTCGCACGCGCTCATCATGACCGAGATCTACGAGTACGCCTGCACGCTCGCCCAGGACTCTCACGTCCTCGCCCACTTCCAAGTGAGTCCTTCAATCCTCCCCGCTCGCTTATTCTTTTATGACTTTTCACCCTTCTAGAGTGTTCTATTAGGTCCGCCTTCGTAGTGTAATCGTCAGCACACTCTGCTACCGTTCTGGAGGTCCCGGGTTCGATTTTTTTAATTGAATATACCACTTTAATGGGTCATTTTTTTGTTGATATTTTTTAGAAAGTATGAAAAAAAAGAGAAAAACTTTTTATTTCGCTTAATTTTTTTATTATTATATTTAATTTTAAAAAATTATGTCATTCCACAAAGTTAATGCCGAATTAATAAATAATATTATTTTTCAATATATATTCAATATTACCCTGGGCTGGTACCTGAAGCGGAGGGCTTATCGTCTTTCCTTTATGTGTTAATGATCAAGATAACACTGTGTTTATATGATGCAGTGCCCTATGCACCATCGGGGTGCGGATAAGGGTTTGAATTGAATTGAAATCATATTATTTTTGCATACTTAGGTGTTATGTGTTGATCAGTATTTTTATACGGAGTTGAATCATGGACCCTCATGAGCAACACTATGAAGTGGTTAGAGGCATTCATAATACCCAGACTCTCATATTCTTCTTCATCCATGTTGAGATATCAACAACAACAAAAAAAAACTTCTAAGTGGAGATAATCCGAATCTGTGAACAGATATTTGGACACACTCAACATATTTCCAAAATTACGCTTCGGTCCACATTAGGCCGAGTTTTCAAGACTACCGTAAAATGTATACTAAACTAACTAACTAACCATCACGCCGCTTCCCCGCAGGGGTAGGCAGAGAGAGTAGAGCGCCACACCACTCTGTCCTTGCAAACATTCTTCGCCTCTTCCACGTTCATGCATCTCCTCATACATACCCGCTGATTGTTACGACTCCTAACCTGACCACTTTCAAGTATTTGGCATACCTGATCGTGCCATGTTTTTCTCGGTCTTCCTCTGCTTCTTTTCCCGCTAACATTCGCCTCATAAATCTTTTTTACCGTTCTTTCCTCACTCATTCGAGTATGTATACCATATTCATTCATGTATATGTATACCATATTCATTCATGTATGCCATACCCTTTTTTTATCTCTGAATGTTTTTAATAGTTATTATAACATAAATGTGGAATTGTTTAATTGGCTTTATTCTTATTAATGTAACTATTTTTGTTAATGTAATGCAATGTTTATTATTATTAAGGTATCTATTGTTTATTATATACTTTTTTAAATGTAAAGCTGTACAATTCCCGAACAAATAAAAATAAAATAATAATAATCTTCTTCATAAATAAATGTAAGTGATTTTTCACTCTAATATTTATTCAATATTACCTGAAGCGGAGGGCTGATCACCTTTCCTTCATGTGTTAACGATCAAGATAACACTGCGTTTATATGATGCACTGCCCTATGCACCATTGAGGTGCAGGTAAAGGTTTGAAGTGAAAAAGAAGTCTTCTTCTTCTTCTTTTTGTAGATCCTAGGGATCTTTTTATGCCTCCGCATGTCGCTCTTGGGATGTTGACTCCCAGCTGTCTTTCCATCTTTTCGGAGGTCTGCCTGAGGGTCTGCGTCCTTCAGGGTTTGGAGGGCGATACGTGGAAGTCTGTCTTCTGAGATTCTGTTATAAAAATAATAATAAAATAAAATGTGGCAGAAAGTATCGGCAGAAAATATTGAAGGCATTATTTTGTATCACTTTCAGTTCTACAAGTATATTTTGGCCACGCGGCTGGTGGACTGCGGACTGTACGAGCGGGCGCTGTTCTACATGGAGAGCATCGCGGCGGCCGTGGCTCAGTCCCCCGACCAATACCGGGCCTCCTTTGTCCAGAGAGTCTTGGAAATGGCCGACAGGTACCGCGTTGCTTCATTTATCTTAGATCTATTTTTGTAATCTATTATTTTCTAAAAAAATATAGAAAAAAATAAGAATAATTAAAAAAAACATGTCAAAAAGTGGCTTCTTGATATGGGGACACAAGAGCTGCCTAAAATTGGTCACCCTGCCTAAATAAAGTCAGCTTATCATATTAACTACTTTATAAAATTAAACAACTTTGTTTTAACTATTTTTTTTATTATTAGTACACTTTAACCTACCGGTTTCGACAAGAACCTTGTCATCATCAGGATTTATTAAATTCAAACCATTAAAAACATTAAAATACTCGTAATTAATTACATTCCCTTGCCAAAAACTTCCACACACTCATATCCCATATATGGAAGTATTTCACTATCGTGACAATTTCAAGACCTACACATAATTGCGTCATGTAGTAAAGACGTTGTACTAAAGAAGAGAAGAGTAACAGGAGAACTGAGAAGTTTTTAAGACAGATGGACTATAAACTATTTTTTTGTGTAATTTAAAACAAAGCCAACATGCCTGATATGCAATGATTCTGTCTCTATCTTGAAAAAAGTATAACATTAAAGGGCATTATGTGGCTAAACATGCAAATAAGTTTGAAAAGCACAAAGGGTAATTTCGACAAAACCTAGTAAATGAATTAAAATGAAAACTTTCTGCACAACAACAATATATATACATTTTGTTTTACAGCCCGGTAGGAAAACTCATTTCTAGAATCTGGCTGGCTGCTGATAAGGTTGACCACCCTTGATTTGATACTATTCTTTTTTTCACCAGGTTGAAGTATTACGATCCGGAAGAAAACGTGGGTGAGCTTCCGGAAGATACGGACCAGTACGGAGATGGCCAGCCGGGCCAGGGAAGGGGAGAGAAGGTCTGGGTCACCAATTTGAAGAGAGTCCTGAACGACCTGAGCGTGAGTGCATTCATTTTACTAAATACTCGGTTCATCTTATCCGTCTTGTTGAGGGTGAATATTTAAACTGTTTTCTGGGGAATTAGTTTTTTGAGCTTTTTTTAATTTTATGCTTTAAGCAACATACATTCTTGATTAAAAAATTATTTATTAGTAAACATGATTTTATCAACTATGATAAAATCATGTTTACTACATGATGATCAACTTACTTTTGTCCGCCTCCGTAGCGTAATGGTCAGCACGCTCGGCTACCGTACTGGAGGTCCCGGGTTCGATTCCCAGGGGGGGTCAAATAAATATAAGTGATTTTTTCACTCTTTTATTTATTCAATATTACCTTGGACTGGTACCGGAAGCAGAGGGCTGATCACCTTTTCTTCATGTGTTAACGATCAAGATAACACTGCGTTTATATGATGCAGTGCCCTATGCACCATTGGGGTGCGGATAAGGGTTTGAATGAATGAATATCACCTAACAAAATAGATTTCATCCATTCCAGACTGACACTGTCGCGCACGAATCCCCCTCCCTGCACGCCCAACCGCTCGACTACAACCAGTCACTCCTGCTGCAGCAGAATCAGTACCAGCAAACTCCTCCGCAGCAGCAGCAGCAGTGGGGCCAGGGCTTCCAGCAACCGCCCGTCCAGCAGCCGAGCTACGATCAGTTCCAGCTGCAGCAACTGCAGCAAGAGCAGCAGCAGCAGCACTCGAACGAGCCGGAGAGCGAGGACCCGCAGATGTATGAGGCCGATGTCCAGCCGTCTCCGTACCTGTCTTCCTCGTACCCTGGATACGAGCAAGGCCAGGGGCACAGCGAGGTCGAACAGCAAGGGTACGGAGGACCGGTCTCTTCGTCAGACAGCGGCTACTGGAACTATGATCAACAGCCTGGATATGGCTATAATGAGGTATGATCTCTTCATATTTCGCTTGATTTAATTAAAAAGTAAACATATTTTGTATGTTAACCGGTTAACTGCCGGCAGGTACATGTATGGCGGTACCCAGCACGCCGCGAATTTCACGACAAAAAAAAAACCTTCTTAACATATTATTATCAAAAGTGTATTAACGTTTATTCATAAAACTTGCCAAATAAATGAAGAGCGCGCCAGTCGTTCAGTCATTTATCCATAATCATAAAATTAATTGTTCATGGTTCGGGGTTGTCACAAAATTTGTCATGAAAACTAAATTATATGTCAAAAGTAATTGTTTATGCTAGTTTAATATTAAAAGTATACACACACTTACACATTTTGATTTGAAAAAAATTAAAATAAAAAATCATCAGAATCGACACTCAAATCACTGTCATCAGATCGGCAGTGATGGCAACTCGAGGATTATTGGACAACCCTGAGCGCCATGAGTTGTTCCGACGACAAAGCTGTCTTTAATTTACGTTTAAAGTGTGTGTAAAAACAAATTATGTTTCAATTCTAAGTATGCAAAGATATTCTCAATAGATGTCACTATGCGTTCAATATATTTGTACATTTTAAATAAATGATTTTCTTTACTAAAAGCCCATTTAAAACGGCGCGTCTTAAGACGTCATTTTTGTATGAGCGGCGCTCCGGTCACAGAAAATTATGCGTCTTAAGACGCTCTCGGCAGTTAACCGGTCAAAAGCATTGTTTACTTTGTGGTATGGTAATATAACACACGGCTGTCCAAACTTAAAACACAGAAAGGGACATTTTTTTTGCATTTTTGTACCAAGTAGAATCTACTTTATTATTTTTTTGACATCTCATCAATGATGAAGAAGAACATGGAAGTCTGGGCATTTACGGGGCTTACGACTGTCATAGGCTGGTTTAAGTGATCACTTTACACGTGTAACGTTCACCAATTCTACCCATTATTAACAACCACACTACTCAAACTCTTGGAAGTTCTAAACAAATATATATATAAACCAATTTTCGAAACGTTGTTCTTGAATCATTAGAACTTCACTAGAGACATCTATTGGTGAGATGAAAAGAAGCTTTTTTATTGAGCAGAAACTCTTTTATTAGTATGTGTGATCCGAATCCAGGATTATAATCACATACATGAAAAACGCCGCAAAATATCATTTTCATTTTTTTTTATTTTAGCTTCTAATTTGACCTACTGAAACGAAGATACTTAGTACAAAAATGCAAGGAAACACTTTACAAAAAAAAGTCCCTTACTGTGTTTTAAGTTTGGACAGCCGCACTCTCCTTATCATTCATCGTTCACTTTGTGTAGTACCACTTAAAGAGTGGTATTACACAAAGTGAACGATGAACTTGGGTGTTTGGCATTTACGAATACGATTTCCCAACATTTGAAAATCTCCTTTTTAGCTATCAAAAACCGTCATTACAAACAAAATTACATTTTCTTAAAATCTAATAAGTTATAATTTTTTATTTTCTTTTAATTTAATTTAATATACCGTAAAGTGGGTATACTTTGCACCATGGGTGATACTTTGCACCACCTTCTGTAAAGAAATTGTGGAGCTGGTCATCTCTGATACATGTCATTTTTCATTCTTTTTTCTATTGTTTCTGATAGATGGCACTTCAATCTACTTTTTAGTTTAAAGAAGTAACATTCGGTCGCTATTGCTTCAATGCGTATTTCCTGTCCGAACGTAAAGAAAGTTTTCTGTCTGAAAATTGTGTCCGAAAAAATCCAATGTAATCAGTATACTGAAACAAGTTACAACAAGTGAGTGGTCTCTAAATCGTAGGTAGGTAGGCCCTGCTTTTCTCAAATGTTGTATTTTTTGGTTACGTTGTCAAGTTTATGTAAAAATTATATTTTTTTAAGAACTTACTTGTATTGACTACATTTGGGGTAACATTGCACCTGGTGCAAAGTATCCACAAAGGGCCATAGTTAATCAATTTGATCAAAAGTCTTAAAACGGCTAATACAACTTGACATTTTTGCTAAATATCTATAGGTTTAGTGTACTTACTTAATTCCTGATGGTATATTTTTTTCAAAAATGTCAAGAACACACAAGCAGCGGCCTTATGCCAGACGATACTGCGATTTTACACCGAAGAGAGTGGAGCAGTGTTTGGAGGCCATTCGAAATGGTACAATCAGTCAAAGAAAGGCTGAAGAAATTTTCTAAATCCCCAGAAGGACGATTAACTATAAACTCAAAGGTCAGCACACAAAACCTGTGGGAAAACCTCCGATATGTGACAAGGGCGAAGAGCAATCTTTCGTAAACTGCATAGTAGACATGAGTGAGTACGATTTCCCAGTGAGTGTTTTTAACATTCGCTACATTCTAATAGCCTATTTGGATAGATTTGGCAGAAGAGTACGAATATTAAAGAACATCGTACCAGGCTCTGAATGGATAACATCATTTTTGCAAAGACATAAAACCTTGACTGTTGCTAAAACTAGTCAGTTGCTTAATCGGTTGCCATTAAAAGCGTATGACGATGACGTGCGCCAGAGTTTTCAACAGTTTTTGGAAGAAAACAGATTCAACCCAAAGAATTCAGTCTTAAAACGCAGGAAAACGATACCGATAGAACCAGGTAAGAGCATTGCTCACGATCCAAATGTCGAAATGAACGTTGACGAGACACAAATGCTACCTGAACCAACTACATCAATGATCCCACCTTCCGCATCGAAACTTCCAGCATATCTAGCATTAACTGATAATAGTTCACACGGAAGCTTTGAGGAAGAGGGAGAAGAACAAAAACGATGACTGAAACCAGTTATCGTATTTGTTCCTCAGTGTCATTAGGACCAGTAAAAAAGAAGGTGGGAGAATAAGTCGTAATTCATTATGAAGGATAAAATTTTCCGGGACAGATTTTAGAAATAAAGAAAAACAGAGTTGTTAAATCCATGCAGGAGAGTCTCAAATCGTATAAGTGGCCGATGAAGGATGTAGTGGGTTCCATAAAAGAACCGAAAATGCAATCCAAAAGAGGTTTCTTTACCGTCCCGGAACTTGACCATATTTAGACCTAATTTAATTTTAATTCCTATTATCTATGTAGAACGATATGTTTTAATATCCACCTTTTATTTTATATAATTTTAAACCTTCAGTATTGGAAAAAAAAACATTTTTGTTAGATTTTTTAATATTTAAAAAAAAAAAATCTATCAAGTGTCTTATTTTTCCATAATTATACAATAATATAATCTGCATTTAGTGAACTGTGAGCCAAAACCCTTCACGAAGTGCAATGAAACTTGTAGGATAGCCTTTACTTTGCATAAATTTGGATTCTAGTACGAAAAGTGTAGAGAAAATATCATGGTGCAAAGTTGTACTTTACCCCGGGATACTTTGCACCAAAACATAAATATTAAAAAAAAATATAAGCAAAATAGATAAAAATTTAAAAATGTGTCAGACACGTTACAGGTATATGTGTTATTACATTGCAATAGTTGAAACCTCAGAAAAAGTAAAAAACATGATCTGAATAGACAATTTTTTGAAAAAATGCAGTATTTTGGTGCAATGTATACCCACTTTACATTACATTATTTTCTTATTTGTTTGCATGATATAAATGTTGTGATGTTTTTAACTACATACATAGATGTCTTAGTGCCTAGTTGCAATTAATCTAATATTTTTAACACTAGTTTATATTTTTAACATTTTAATCTAGTATCTCCTTACCCAACCATCATCAGCACTCAACGGTGCATAGGGCAGTGCGTCATATTGAGGCAGCGTCATCTTGATCTTTAAGGCCCAGATCTCAAGCTTGTCTCAAACATTCAAATCAGAATGTGCTCAGCTGCGCTCAGGGCTGCACGTGTGCTCACATTAATGTACATTTTTTCATGTATATTGGATTTTTATTTTTTATAAATATGCATGGAAAAAATATTTTTAATATATTTTTTTTAACTCCTTGCCTTTCAATAACTCTTTTTTCAAAACCATATAATTATTTAAAAGAAAAAATTTCAATGCAAAAACGGTTTTTTAAGAAAGAAATCAATTACGTAAAATGGTACGAAAAATACCTGGATTTATAGAAAATTTAGTTGCGGTTTAACAAATCCTGCTCCTAAATAGTGATAAGTTTGGGTAGTGAGAGGAATTTCATTTGAATACATCACAAACACCCAGACTAATTGAAAGTAGATATTTCTCGAATTCGAACAATGAAAGGGAAAAAGAAGAAAAAGTTTCGCGTCTTCAATATTTAAAAACGCATACATACAGTGAAACCCGGATATAACGTCCCCGGATTATGCATTTTCCCACCAATTGCGTATTATTATTTTAGTCCATATATATTTTCGTATAAAAAAATTTAAAAACTATTTAAAATGTCCCATTATCATCCACTGTTTTTTGTAGTTTTTATTATATTTTTACTATTTATTTCGTGCACTTAAAACGTGTATATTATGTGTTGCTTTATATGTATGCGTATTAGACAAATTGCTCACTCCTTTCAAGAACGTCATAAATCAAAAAACTTGAATTTTCAGGAGAACGTTTTTAAAGTTTAAAAATATCATACAATGTATTAAAAATAAATATCAAGCCAGGTAAAACCTGAAGGTCTTTTTTTCTTTTGAAAAATATTTAGTATATTTAAAAAAAATAATGAAACAATACCTTTTCTTCAAAATGCAAAAATAACATTTTCTGCCCTGTAGCGGGTAAATATTAATTTTAAAATATCCCCCTTTCGCTGGGATATAGTACATTTTCTGAGCATTCCGAAAACATCCACAACTGAAAATTGTCGATTTTTGATTTATGACGTTCTTGAAAGGAGTGAGCGAAATGTCATACTAACGGCACCATTTCGCTCATATCAAAGCAACGAATCATACCATGTATTTTTAATACTTTGTTTTTTATACACAACTTTATAAAATGTTGTAATTTGTGTTTATAAGTTGTTTTTCCTTGTCAAATTGATTCATCGTATCCAAAATTGATAGCAAATATCGATTTATAACACAAGTTGTACATAATTTTTTCTCTTGAAATTATTATCGTCGATTTGTGGTTCTGTGGTTAGCGTCGCAGATTCTGAGCCGGAGTTTCTGGGTTTGAATCCACTCCATCACAACTCTTTTTTGAGCCGCTGAGCTAAAATAGTATGAAATTTAAATACTTGTGTGCATAGTACAGACACGAATATTTATATTTTTTTAAATGAAAATTTAAAAAAAAACACGCAATCGTAGATATTTTTTAAATTAAATTTTATTTTATTTTCTTCAATTTTTTTTTTTTTTTTGTTAAGCTAGATGAAAAACGAAATATGCAACCTAATTTGAGCTCAGATTATCGCGATTAGCTTTGAAAAATAAATCCAAAAACCAAATCATTAAGAGACTTTTTTTTTTATTCAGTTTTTTTATTCAATCCCCCATGTCTAATTATGACACGTGTTTAGATGCATTTAATAATATCATCAAACGACTGACTTAAAATGATGTTGAATACATCGAAACACGTGTCCCAATAGATTATAATGAACAACGGTATTTTCCTATCGAAAGTGTAAAATATAATAATAATAATATATAGATAGGTAATATGTAATAACA
The DNA here is from genome assembly GCF_059751285.1 of Brachycentrus maculatus. Taxonomy (NCBI): domain Eukaryota; kingdom Metazoa; phylum Arthropoda; class Insecta; order Trichoptera; family Brachycentridae; genus Brachycentrus; species Brachycentrus maculatus. Next base: position 465,979 of record NW_028280953.1, read on the forward strand.
CAATGTGGCTGCTGTATGGATTAATGAAAAAAAGAAAAGATCGTTTTGATGTGAGGGATATAACTTAGGTTTTTAATATTTGTTGAAGCTTTACCATAGTTGCTTGTGAATTAGTATGAAATTCTGGAATAGTAAATCTGCACTCGTGTTTTTATTCCATTTAAATTTGTTTTTGGAATTCATTATGTCTTGCCTCCAAATCGGGAATTGCAGCCTCAGGAGGAAGTGGAGGAAGCCAACGATGAAAACATTGTAAGTACGAGCGATGTAGATATTGCACTGTTAGGAATGCCCCGGAAACCCTTTAGCGGCGGTGACGGAACGACGCCGGCCTTTTTCGGCCAGATCCCGCGGATCTCACGACCTTTCGGCAAGTCCCAGGACCACTCTTTAGACTCGTGCACGTTTAGCTCGGACCTCGCTAGCTCAGGAAACGTTCCGGCTTCGGGAAATGGCGGTAATCTCTCCTCCGCTTTGCAGAATCCCTCGACCTCGAGACATCAGCAAAACGATAGCGGATCGAGAGAATCGGACAAACCGAACATGATCTTGAGGAAACGCATCTCCGCCATGGTGCACCCCACGAAAGACGTCGCAAGCGCGGCGTTTGCGGAAAATAGACACGCCAATCAGGCAAACGCGGCCGCGGCCGCCGTAACGTACGAACGGAATCGCAGAACCCTGATGAGGAACCTCAGCAAGGAGCGCAACTATGATACCATCGAACGGAGCAATCTTTCCTCAAACAACTCTTCGGCGAATTCCCTCCCGTCGTCGCCCGGAATCGCCACGAAGAGAAGGAATCAAGGCATCAGCGATTTGGATATACAATTGGCCAATTCGCACTTTGATTTCGATCAACCGGTCAAACCGAAAGAAGACACAAAGCGATACAACCACTACGCAAGGCGCAAAGGCCGAAAAGACCTCATTAGCAATACCGTCGATATGTGGGCTAGGCAATCTAGTCTAGACGACAATTCCAGCATTGCAAAATCGCACCCGGAAACATCTTTCAAACCCCTGATCTTCGGAGGGACGTTTCCCATCGATTCTCCAGCATCGCCTCCCCAAAGCTCTAATCTAACATCCAAAGAAGACCTCAATTCGACGACCGACAACAGCTCTGTCTCCTCAGCCGACACCAATCACAAAATCCTCCTCAAACAAACTATAGAGAAGAGCCTCGATAATTTCGAGAGAGCCCTCGCAAAACGACAGAAGAATCTAGAAATCGAGCGGAAAGAATTTTCTTCCAAGAAGATTACCAAAACTTTCAATATCGATGAACCGATCACCTACACGCAGACGTACGGAGATCATTTAGCACCTAAAATTGATAGTAAGATCAAAACAAGGAAAGCTCCTTTCGTCCCTAGAACATTCAGCATAGATGAACCAGTGTAACAAATATCAAATATTAAATAATCTGCAATTTACTAAGCACATTTAAAATAAATATTGTACTCCGAACTTCCTTTTTACGCAATTTTAAAAATAATGTGTCAAAAAAATAGAGAAATAAAATCAAACATTCATTTGACTATGCGTAATAGTAATTGGGAATTTTCCACATCCCTTGTGTGTATTTACTCCTCAGTACTAGGCGCAGAGATGTGTGCGAAAGAGGCTAAGACAGTGGTGGACAAAATTATTAATCATTAATTTACAAAAAGCTAAAAATGCATGATTAAAAGTTTTCTTGAGAGCCAATATGACATATCGCTCACTCCTTACTCCTTTCAAGAACGTCATAAATCAAAAATTGGCAATTTTCAGTTTTGCATGTTTTCGGAATGCCCAGAAAATGTACTATATCCCAGCAAAAGCGGCATATTTTTAACTTAATATTTACCCGCTACAGGGCAGAAAGTGTTGTTTTTGCATTTTGAAGAAAAGGTATTGTTTAATATTTTTTTTTAATATACTTAATATTTTTCAAATGAAAGAAAAACCTTCAGGTTTTACCTAAAAAGATCTATTGCACAGTAAAAAGTTCGATAAATGGCTTGATATTTATTTTTAATACATTTAATTATATTCTATTCATTCGAACCCTTATCCGCACCCCAATGGTGCATAGGGCACTGCGTCATATAAACGCAGTGTTATCTTGGTCGTTAACACACGAAGGAAAGGTGATCAGCCCTCTGCTTCAGGTACCAGTCCAGGGTAATATTGAATAAATATAGAGTGAAAAAAAACACTTATATTTATTAGACCCCCCTCTGGAAATCGAACCCGGGACCTCCAGAACGGTAGCCGAGCGCGCTGACCATTACACTATGGAGGCGGACTAAATTATATTCTTAAACATTAAAAACAATCTTCTAAGAAATCAAGTTTTTTTGATATATGACGTTGTTGAAAGGAGTGAGCGATATATGCGGCTCTCTGGTTTTCTTTTGTTTTCCTGTTTCTATGACCATTTGGCTCTTCTCACTTGACAAACTGCCGACCCCACAGCTAAGTGAATCATTTTTGCTACCTTCATTTTTTTAAATGTTATTATAAAGCAATAAGCAATGAGGAATTCAATCTTTTGATATCCCGAATTGATTTATACAAGGAAATCTATCCACCATATTTTTTTCATTATTTGAGTATAGTTTTTTTTACACAGCGTGGAATGTATCTACCGTGTTACTAGGAAGTTCAGAGTACTGCTACAATATTTTTCCCTTAAATAAATGTTACTTATTTGATTTTTCTAACTCTCAAATCCGGGCCATGATAAAATTTGTGATTTTTTTATTTATTTATTTATTGTCTATTCTCATCGGTCTTAAATCATTGTTTTTATTTTTAAAAAAATTATTTATACAAGTGAAAATTAATTGAGTAATTCTGGCCATCAAAATATGCCAGTACAGTAGAATTGGTGTGTATTTTTTCAGTAAAAAAAAAATAGGAAAAGGCACAGCGTTGTTTATATAGAGCCGTTTTTCACTATGCACTTAGCAGTTAGACTTAATGATGCCTTGAAAAATTATTAATGTAATATGTTTAAGATTTTAGTCACTGTGGCTCAGTCTGGTTTAATGTAAAAGAAAGAAAATATAAAACACATCATTTTGTAATGCTTGTGGGTATAAAATACGTTAGCAGCTGTCAAGAAGCATGCTGTCCACCATGAACAATTTTTAGAATTTATCTTTTTTCAAACCGTATAGATTGCAAGTCTCAAAGGGTCATACGGTATATAAAGTATTGGTTGTGTTTCTGTAACGTTCAATAGATGGGGCTGCCATTGCGGTAAAGAAAAGATTTTTAAAACAACAAAAAATTCTTTTCTGACTTTCACAAGTATATAAAAACACATGCGCATTTGAATGCAATGTTTTTGTTTTGATTTTATTTATATGGAAGAATATGTATGTTTTATTTATATAGATAGATAAATACACATCGCTCACTCCTTTCAAGAACGTCACAAATCAAAAATCGTCAATTTTTAGTTGTGCATGTTTTCGGAATGCCCAGAAAATGTACTATATCCCAGCAAAAGAGGCATATTTTTAACTTAATATTTACCCGCTACAGGGCAGAAAGTGTTGTTTTTGCATTTTGAAAAAAAGGTATTGTTTAATTATTTTTTTAAATATACTTGATATTTTTCAAATGGAGAAAAAACCTTCCGGTTTTACTTAAAAAGGTGTGTTGCAAAGTAAAAAGTTCAAAAAGTGGCTTGATATTTATTTTTAATACATTGTATTATATTTTTAAACTTTAAAAACGTTCTCCTGAAAAATCAAGTATTTTGATTTATGACGTTCTTGAAAGGAGTGAGCGACATGCGTACTCCAATGCAACATTGCGTCAAAAATTCATAGCAATCTGTGCATTTATAAAACAGATATGTTTCGAACAAACAAACAATTACACTTTTATTTATATAGGTACCTTTATAAATATTTTAGTTTGATACTGTTATATCTAAAAAAAAAAACATATGTCTAAATCAAATGTCTAAAATGGATGCATGTACAGTGGAACCCTAGAGATCCGAAATTCCGGGAAATTGGAATAAGATTTTAATGAAAAATATTTGTTGGAAAACATTTAAAAATATACGCAAAGACATTTATCATCACTTAAAATTATTATATATATATAACCTAATTTTGTTTTTTCCACCTCCGTAGTGTAATGGTCGGCATGTTTAACTACCGTGCTGGAGGTCCTGCGTTCGATTCCCAAAGGGGGGCGAAAATAAATATTAGTGATTTTACACTTTAATATTTATTTAATATTTATTACCCTGGACTGGTACCTGAGGCGGAGGGCTGATCACCTTTCCTTCGTGTGTAAACGATCAAAATAACACTGTGTTTGTATAATGCAGTGCCCTATGCACCTTTGGGGTGCGGATAAGGGTTTTATTATTATTTATTATTACACTTTAATATTTGTTTAATATTACCGTGGTCTGGTCCCAGAAGTGCAGGAGTAATCACCTTGCCCTCATGTAAGTGACGATCAAGATAACACTGGGTTTATATGACGCAGTGCCCTATGTACCGCTGGGTGCGGATAAGGGTTAGAAGAAGAAGAATTTTGTTCTAAACTTATTGAAAAGTTATTTAAGTATTAAAGTAATGTCATAATGTCCGCCTCCGTAGTGTAATGGTCAGCACGCTTAGCTACCGTTCTGAAGGTCCCGGGTTCGATTCCCAGGGGGGGTCAAATAAATATAAGTGATTTTTTCACTGTAACATTTATTCAATATTACCCTGGACTGGTACCTGAAGCGGAGGGCTGATCACCTTTTCTTCATGTGTAAATGATCGAGATAACACTGCGTTTATATGAAGCAGTGCCCTATGCACCATTGGGGTGCGGTAAGGGTTTATTAATAATGTACTTATAAATACTTTAAAAGAAACAACATCATATAGTACTTCATTAACATTAGAACTGAATGAACAAGAAAAGTATTATGTAACAGCATGTAAAGTACTATATATGTACTGTATTACAAATTTCACAGCCGATCCGAACATTTCCATATCGGAACAGGCCACAGCCCCAATAAGTTCGGATTCCCGTGTTCCACTGTATCTGTGTGACTTATGTTCATATTGTTGTTTTAAAAGTAGAGATGTTTTAGTATTTTGCTGTTTTTTTTAATGTGTCTAAACCATTTTTGATGTCTTTTTACACTAAGAAAAGTATTGACAGTGGAAAGCAAAATGGGCATAAGGTACATCTCAATTTAACCTTTTAAACGCGTTAACTTTGTTCCTAAGAGACGCCCGTGCGCGGCGGTATTTCGCCGTTTTTTAAATGATTACTTTTATCATGTACTTAGTTAAGAAACGATTTATTTTCCTAAACAAAAACGTTCAATGGGATTCATTGTGCCTTTTTGGTACTCTATAATACACGTGTGTCACATTATTCTTGAAATATATCGTAATATAAACAAATTAGATCGTAACATAAATAAATCAAAGCACGCATCGTGTGTCACTCTTACCCACTGGCGATGCGTAGCGTCGAGAGTGAGACAGATATAGGGCATGATTATGGCGCGGACTAATTACCGACCGCAAGAAAAATCAGGGATCTGTTGTTTTATTTATCCTTGTGATGTTACAAATTATTAGTCAGATATTTCAACAGATGTCATAAGGCCGAGGATTGACGTATTATTTTATCCAAAGTTCCACACCATGAAAAAATCCCTCCAAGTTGAACTGAGGTTCGAAACTTGGAGCAAAGTGAAAACACAAACGCTTATGTCAGCCGCGTATGGGGCATGTCTTGTAAAAACACAAACGGTTATGCGAGCCGCGTGGATCCGGTTAAGGCACTTATTTTTTTCTTAAATTTGTATGAAATGCTTTTGATTCAAGCATTTAGTAAAAAAGCAAAAAAATTGCATACAAAATATATCTGTCCATTTCTAAATTTATCTGGTTAAAAATTATAATTTTTATGCAAAAGGAAGTCTGAGCGTCCCAGGGCTTACGGTCTGGCATTTGGCTGACTTAAGTGATCACTTTATACACAATATATATATTCCAAATATTTGTTCACAAATGTGGGTTTCTTCGCTTGGGATTTATTTTTACATGACATTTCAACGTAATTGAAGAATATAGATGACTGGGTTTTCACCATAGGCTGATTTACTGGTATTCACCATATTCATAGGCTGATTGACTGGTATTCACCATATTCATAGGCTGATTGACTGGTATTCACCATATTCATAGGCTGATTTACTGGTATTCACCATATTCATAGGCTGATTGACTGGTATTCACCATATTCATAGGCTGATTTACTGGTATTCACCATATTCATAGGCTGATTGACTGGTATTCACCATATTCATAGGCTGATTGACTGGTATTCACCATATTCATAGGCTGATTGACTGGTATTCACCATATTCATAGGCTGATTTACTGGTATTCACCATATTCATAGGCTGATTGACTGGTATTCACCATATTCATAGGCTGATTTACTGGTATTCACCATATTCATAGGCTGATTGACTCACCTGAATTGCGAAGGCAATTTTCGGAAGAAAATAGTGCACCTTATATAGTCTGTAAATTTTATTTATTGTGAACTATACACATCCACTATCATTTTTAAGACATATAAACTAAATATGCTATAAATCTTTTGTTGAAAATTTTCTAAGGCATCTATGAAATATCTTCCTGGCTACATCCCAACTTATCGTCTTTGTAGACTGCTGAGATCAGCTCTCCTCGTCCTCAGGTTATAGGTCCTTCTGTCCTGGACAACGTCACCTAGGCCATGCCTTCGAATCATGTTATCTTTCTGCAGCACCCATAAATTCCTCGGTCTTCTTCATGATAACTTTAGAGGAAGATCCATGTCTATCGCCTGGTTTACTACATGTTCAGGTTCTCTGCGTCCTATATGCCCATACCATCTCAATTGCCTTTCCTCTACCTTCCTATTAGTGTCTGTTGGGCCCAGGCTTCCACGAATGCGTGAACTCTTGATTTAGTCTCTAAGAACACTCCCTTAAATTATCTAATAAATATATATTTTTTTAAATGATAAATTTATTGACTTTGATACCTTATGAGTGCTCCCATAGTTGATCTGCTCTTATGATATTGGTTAATAAGCTGACAGCCCAAATATTTATATCGTGTACACTCTGTCCATTCTGCTTTCCACTGTTGATTTATCATTTTTAATAGATTTAAGATTATTATTTTTTGACATCTCATCAAAGATGAAGAAGAATATGGAAGTCTGGGCATTTACGGGGCTGACGACCGTCATCGGCTGGTTTAAGTGATCACTTTACACACGTGTAACATTCACCAATTCTACCCATTATTGACAACCACACTACTCAAATTCTTGGAAGTTCTTTATATATGAACCAATTTAGAAACCTTGTTCTTGAATCACTAGAACTTCACTAGAGACATCTATTGGTGAGATCTATTTCAAGAACAAGGTTTCTAAATTGGCTCATATATAAAGAACTTCCAAGAATTTGAGTAGTGTGGTTGTCAATAATGGGTAGAATTGGTGAATGTTACACGTGTGTAAAGTGATCACTTAAACCAGCCGATGACGGTCGTCAGCCCCGTTAATGCCCAGACTTCCATATTCTTCTTCATCTTTGATGAGATGTCAAAAAATAATATGAAAATAACTCCTGTAATTGGAGATAATCCAGATTTTGTGAACAAGTATTTGGACACACTCAAAATGTTGTAGATTTAAGATTATACAAAAATTGTACTCATACATATTTGTAATCCCAACAACGCAATTAATTACATAACGGCATAAAATGGCACACTTTGTTGCAAAGTTTTTTCGACATAGTTTGACACTAACATCATGGGGCGAAACAGCTGTTACAAAAGTAAATAAATTCATTTAAATCATAGACCGTGCTTCGATTATATTAACACATTGTTGTCGGGCGGTTTTTTCATCAACCCTGGCCCTAATTATGCTCTGGTAGTCTACCGCCCGACCCTCAGATCACACTATAGCCGCTTGTGCACTAGATGGAATTTTAATGTCCGGCAGTCCGGTTTTGAAAAATGAAAGCGACTACGACAGTTTAGCGTGATCGAATTTACGCGCAACGTGTTCACGCACCGATCAAGAGCACCGATCCGAAGAAAGATGGACAAAATCACTAGCAAATCCAAGCCAATCATCCGTTTTATATGCTAACTAACATGCCGGACGGTAAAATTCCGTGTAGTGCACAAACGCCCTATTACACTCTTATGATAAAACTTTTATGAAAATTCAACAGATGTCACTATTAACCTTAAACATCGCAATATAATATGCAAAAAAATAAACAGTATTCCACTGCAGCGGTTAAAAAAATCGGTAATTGTGATTACAGTCTCCCGCAAACGGCGATTGGCGGACTGAGGACTGTAAAACTCGTCTTCCGCATAAGGTGTGTTAATATCTGAAGAAATAGTGAAATTCAAATTTACCAAGGAATATTTAAATTTAAAATGGATATATTTTGTAATATTAAAAGCATTGATAACTTTGTGGTATGGTAATAAAACACTCTCCTTATCATCCATTGTTCACTTTGGTGTAATAAAAGTGGTATTTCACAAAGCGAGCAATGGATTATCAGGAGAATGTTTTAAAATGGATAGATATTACAACAAAGTGACAGCCGAATTAATCAATAAAATCATCCATACTGTTGGAATTACAAATAGTACGGCTGTCCAAACTCAAAACACAGTAAGGGACATTTTTTTGTAGTACTTGCATTTTTGGATTAAGTAGATTCTACTCAGTCCAAAATTGCAAAAAAAACGTGCTACAAAAATGATGTCCCTTACTGTGTTTTAAGTTTGGACAGCCGAGTATGTACAAACTAATAAATCGTACTTTTCAAAGTGCACAATTCATTATTATTAATATATTAAGAACGCCTTTTAGATTACATTGTACCTTTTGATAATGTTGTTACGTAGTGTATTTTTACTGTTTTTAAGTGTCTTAGCGTCTGAGTATGAGTCTCTTGACAAAATTCCGCACTAGTTGCCAAAAAATGTTCACAAATGTACTGTAAGTAACGGCTTTCTAATTTTACAATAAATTTATGAAATTCACCCACAGACTTTTATTCTATAATTATATCTAAATTGTGTACTGAAATTTCTTGGTGGAACTGCATTTTGTATGGTAAAATAACAACTGTTTAGTTTTTTCCATATTTATTTTATTTGACGAGTGACTGAGTTTCGTCGTTACCGACATCATCAGGTAATGAATAAACTCGGAAAAACCCAGCAACAAAAAAATTATGCCACCAGTGATGGTGGAATTTAATAATAGTGAAAAAAAGCTATATACATAGTTGTTATTTTATTTATTGTTTCGGCATTAACTTTGTGGTAAGACTGGTTACAATGATTAAAGAAAATACTTGTTTTATACCACTTGAGTTTTATTAATGACTACATGTTTCAGAAGTTAAACTTCTATCATTCAGGTCTGTATAATAACTTAATAAGTTATTATACAGAACTGAATGATGGAAGTTTAACTTCTGAAACATGTAGTCTTTAATAACACTCAAGTGGCATAAAACAAGTGTTTTCTTTAATCATTGTACACAGTTGTTGTTTTGGTATATTTCACAATTAATGAAATAAGTACTCTTTGTGTTCCTGCGTAAATTAGTTTTATTAATATGTCTAATTAAGTACCTGTGATCTATTTTAAATCTACTCACCTTCGTTATTGAGTTGTTAATAGCTCTTTTATAAAAAAGTTCCATTATTTAATGACTTTATATGCATACATCGCTCACTCCTTTCAAGAACGTCATAAATCAAAAATCGTCAATTTTCAGTTCTGCATGTTTTCGGAATGCCCAGAAAATGTACTATATCCCAGAAAAAGAGGCATATTTTTAACTTAACATTTGCCCGCTACAGGGCAGAAAGTGTTGTTTTTGAATTTTGAACAAAATGTATTGTTTGATTATTTTTTTTAAGTATACTAAATATTTTTTAAATGGGGAAAAAACATTCAGGTTTTACCTAATAAGATCTGTTGCACAGTAAATAGATCAATAAGTGGATTGATATTTAGTTTTAATATTTTGTGTTATATTTTTAAACTTTAAAAACGTTCTTCTGAAAAATCAAGCTTTTTGATTTATGACGTTCTTGAAAGGAGTGAGCGACATGTAGCCTTTAAATGTGAAATACAGTAAACCCCATATAATGTTGAGGTAAGTACCGCGTTATCGGAGGGAAGGTTATAGAGGGTAAATGTTTTTAAATTGTATTTTAATTTAATAATGACTCATTTCAGCCATTTCTGCTGGTTAAAATGTAAAAAAATTATTCCAAACATTAACCCTTTTCCTCCGAAACGCGGCACCTTTCTCAACGTTTTATTGTAATTTATAAAAATGCAATTGGTTTAAAACAGTGGTTTGCAAACGACGAGCCAAATATACATATTACAACGATTAAAAAATTTGTTCACAGCCAAATTTGTTTTGCAATTCTAGGACACTTTTATTATAATTTTAGATCTTTATTACAATATGGGTACACCCGATAAAACTTGATTTCACGTTTCGCTCACTCCTTTCAACAACATCATATATCAAAAATCGTCAATTTTCAGTTGTGCATGTTTTCGGAATGCCCAGAAAATGTACCATATCCCAGTAAAAGCGGCATATTTTTAACTTAATATTTACCGATACAGAGCAGAAAGTGTTGTTTTTGCATTTTGAAGAAAAGGTATTGTTTAATTATTTTTTTAAATATACTGCATATTTTTCAAATAGAGAAAAAACCTTCAGGTTTTACCTTAAAAGATTAGTTGCACAGTAACAAGTTCAATAAGTGGCTTGATATTTATTTTTAATACATTTTATTATATTTTTAAACTTTTAAAACGATCTCCTGAAAAATCATGTTTTTTGAAATATGATGTTGTTGAAAGGAAGAGCGATTTGATAAGTATTTTATTCGTTGATAAAATTTTTTTGAAAGTAAGGTATCGATAAGAACACTACTTATTGCGAATAATGTCCTCGCATCTCCTTTGAAAGTTTGATCAAGTCAGGTTTGTATGTCGTTATTTTTAGCACATTTCCAGGTTCTCATAAATAAGACAATTTCTCAGTTTGCTTTTTATGAAGTTCATGCTTGAAAAAGATTGTTCGCATGAATATTTGTGTTGGAGCCGCACTTAAAAGGTCAAAGAGCCGCATGCGACTCCGGAGCCACACTTACCAACCCACGGTTTAAAATTACACAAAAAAAAATAAAATACAAAATTTAAAAATAATAACCTACAAAATCTAAAAATAAATAAAAATCACAGGAAATTTTAAAATAATAAAAGACGCATGATATATATTTATTTATTCTGCCCTGGGATTCAAACCCACAGCATTTAGACGGACTTAGAAAACTGATCATAACCCTGATATTAAAACTAATGCAAAACCATATTCCCTATTGAAAATAATTCAGCATAGCGCCGCTTTCTGCAGGAGTAAGCAGAGAGAATAGAATATCATAGAAATCATTCCTAGCAAACAATCTGCACGATTTTTTTACTAAAATTATACCCAATAAAATTCTATTGTTCATCTATATATTTTAAATACTTACTAAATATGAATGAAAAGATATAAGTAAATAAATATAAAAATAAACTTTTTCTTAAAATCAATTGTGACACGTGTTTCGATACGTTCCGCATCATAATTAAAATAAATAATAATAAATTAATTAATTAAAATAAGAAACAGCTCCTACCCACTTCACCTTTCAACCCTTTAACGTCCCAAGGACACAAATCTAAAATTTAGACCTAGCTTCATATACAGTGTTTGAAAATGATGCGTTTTGCATCGAAACACGGGTCACAATAGATTTTAAGAAATGGTGGTACTTACCAAGTAAAATTTAAATGAAAAATAAAGCATCTATGTTTTTTTTTTAAATAAAAGAAGATGGAAGTCTGAACAGATGTGGAGGACTTAAAAAGTTACATTTCCAATATTGCACAAAAAATCCTTTAAATGCAAATCCGTTTGTTTACTGTGTTCTATCGAAATCTTAATCAAAGTGACCAATCCTGTGTAAAACCGATATAAAATCATTAAATCGCACCAAAACCTAACAATTTTACAAGTTACAATTCCTGAGTACTTAAAATCATTTACAATGGAAATGTAACGTTTTGGTGGTCACCTCCACAGATATGTATGAGAGAAAAAATAATTAAATTAAAAATGAATAGATATTACTACATAATGACTGCCGAATCAATTGATGATTTAGTTTTTTACCAAATTAAACCTGATAGAAATCTCTTGTCCATCTATGTACATATTCAAAAGAAATTTTAAATACTTGCCAAATATATATAAAAATGTCAATAAATTTAATTTATATTTAAAATCAATAACTTTGTGATTTTCCATTTTATAATTAAAATATAACTTTGTTTTTATAATGTCTACCAGTTTCAAAGCTAACCGGTAGATATTATAATTGAGTTTTAATAAAATATTTAGTGATTTTAAAACAAAGTTACATTTTAATTATGTCAATAAATATTTTTAAAATCTTGATGTCTGTCACAACTTTTTTGTGTATTATCAATTCATGCGCTTTTTGTATTGTTTGGCATATCAAATTCTAGAACAGAGAGTCGGCAGAGTCTATGGACCCCCCTCGGCCGCAGATATCCATGCCGAACGCCAACCCCGGCTTGAAGAAGGCCTACGACGAGGAGTTGGAGGAGCCCCGCGGCACCGGCGCCCCCGACAAGCCGCAGGGGGGGCAGAAGCCCCCTGCGAAGAAGGAGCCCTCCGCCCAGCAGAAGAACCAGAGCTCCGGATGGTTTGGGGGGATTTTCAACAAGCTCACCCTGAAGCCCAAGAATCAGATGATCCTGCCTGATGATAAGAACCCATCTGTAAGGAATTTTCTTATTATTTTATTTTATTTTTTCTTAGTCTTTTTTTTTATCCTTAAGATCTGTCTGTCGCTCTTGGGATGTTGATTGCTAGCTATTTCTCCATCTTTTCGGAGGTCTGCCTGGGGGTCTGCGTCCTTCAGGGTTGCCTTGGAGGGCGATACGTGGAAGTGTGTAGTCTGACATCTGTTTATATGTTCCTTCCAGTATCGCCTTCGTTGTCGTCCCCACCTCACGATATCCTTCGTCTTACACATGCTCCGGATGTCAGTATTTCTTACTCGGTCTCGCAATGTGTTTCCGGTTATGGATCGGAGAGTCTTCATCTCGGAGGTTCGAAGTCGAAATTTTGTTCTGGAAGTATCTGTTCTTGCCTCAATCCCATAAGTGGCTATTGGTCGAACACATGTTTTGTGTATCTTCATTTTACTTTCTATTCTCATGTGTTCCTCCACGCCGAGTTTCTCAGGCATCTTGATATAACTGCAGCCTTTTATACAACTGCATATAACTGCAATTATTGTAATTACTGCAATTATTATAACTGCTCCTGATATAACTGCAATTTTCTTATTATTATTTTTTTTTTTCCTAGTCTTTTTTTATTGATCCTTAGGATCTGTCTGTGCTGCCACCTGTCGCTCTTGGGATGTTGACTGCCCGATATATCTCCACCTTTTTGGAGGTCTGCCTGGGGGTCTACGTCCTTCAGGGTTTCCTTGAAGTGCGATACGTGGAAGTCTGTCTTCTGACATTCTGTTAACATGCTCATTCCAGTATCACCTTCGTTGTCATCCCCACCTCACGATATCTTCCGTCTTACACATGCTCCGGATGTCAGTATTTCTTACTCGGTCTCGCAATGTGTTTCCGGTTATGGATCGGAGAGTTTTCATCTCAGAGATTCAAAGTCGAGATTTTGTTCTGGAAGTATCTGCCCTTGCCTCAATCCCATAAGTGGCTATTGGTCGAACACATGTTTTGTGTATCTTCATTTTACTTTCCATTCTCATGTGTTTGTTCATCGACACAAAATTTCTGAGGCATCCAAGTATAGCCGTAGCCTTGTTGATTTGTTTTTGAGTATCCATAGAGATCACCGTTGCTTCTAAAGTCATTTATTTTTGTAAGCTCTGTGAAAGCCCAGATTTCATCATTTTTCCTCATCTATGTGTGAGATATCGCTCACTCCTTTCAAGAACGTCATAAAAAAAAACTTGATTTTTCAGGAGAACGTTTTTAAAGTTTAAAAACATAATACAATGTATTAAAAATAAATATCAAACCACTTATTGAACTTTTTACTGTGCAACAGATCGTTTTAGGTAAAACCTGAAGGTTTTTTCTTCATTTGAAAAATATTTATTATATTTTAAAAAAATAATTAAACAATACCTTTTCTTTCTGACACAAAAACACCACTTTCTGCCCTGTAGCTGGTAAATATTAAGTTAAAAATATCCTCTTTTGCTGGGATATAGTACATTTTCTTTACATTCCGAAAACATGCACAACTGAAAATTGACGATTTTTGATTTATGACGTTCTTGAAAGGAGTGAGCGATATCAATTTTCTTACTGGACAAATATTTTTCAGATTGTGTGGGATTCTGATAAGAAGAAATGGGTCAACTTAGACGCCGATGAAGATGAACAGCAATCCCAGTTGACCCTTCCTCCCAAGATGTCTGACATTGTCCGACCTAACCTCAGTAATAACAACTTTGGGTAAGAATACAAAATTTAAATGATTCTTCTTCTTCTTATTATTATAGGCCTTGTGGCCTGTTTTTAAGAGGGATTAGCCTCCTGCGACGTCGATTCCCAGCTATCAACCCATCTTTTTGGTGGTCTTCCGGGAGTCGTCTACCATGGGGTTGGCCGTACAGTTAAATGATTGATATATACATTTAAATGATTGATAAGCAATATCGATAAAACTAGGAAAGGTGTGTTGAGATAGTTTGAGCATGTGGAACGAATGAGTGAGGAAGTAATGGTTAAAGAAATATGTGAGATTAATATGGTTGGAATTGGATGGATGAATTGGATGGATGGAATGGATTAATATAACAGAAGAAAACCGAGGAAAAATTGGCATTTTTAAGTTTTTCCAATAGGTGAAAGTGATCAGCGTGTATATATAAGTAGGTGTACAAATGTGGAAGAGGCGAATGATGCTTGCAAAAACAGGCTTTGTATTCTCAAATCTATATATCAATATGCTTTATCACCTGTGATTGTACACAAATATGCCTGCTATTCGACTTTGGGTGGCACCATCCTCTGTGACTACACAAATGTGTGCTATTCGACTATGGGTGGCACTATCCCCTGTGATGCTAAACAAATGTGCCTGCTATTCGACTATGGGTGGCACCATCCTCTCCGACTACACAATGTGTCTGCTATTCGACTATGGGTGGCACCATCCTCTGTGATTACTCAAATATGCCTGCTATTCGACTATGGGTGGCACTATCCCATGACGCTACACAAATGTGCCTGCTATTCGACTATGGGTGGCACCATCCTCTGTGACTACTCAAATATGCCTGCTTTTCGACTATGGGTGGCACCATCCTCTGTGACTATACAAATATGCCTGCTATTCGCCTATGGGTGGCACTATCCCCTGTAACGCTACACAAATGTGTCTGCTATTCGACTATGGGTGGCACCATTCTTTGTGACTATACAAATGTGTCTACTATTCGACTATGGTTGCTGTGATGCTTCATTAATGACTATCGCAGATAGACGGGTTTAGAGATAACTGTGAATCTATAACTTGGCAGTGTGCATCACACGTAGGACTAACCTCATATGAAATAATGTTGAATTTCAGGTACCAACCAGCCGTGACGCAGTCCGACCTAACCCCACCTCCCTCCGGAATGCCTCCTCCTCCGGGCCCTCCCGGATCAGCCCCCCCTGCCGCAGTGCCTACACCTAATATTTTCAAACTACAGAAAGGAAGACGTAAGAAATAAATTATAATTTCATTAATTGATTCGGCAGTCACTTTGTAGTAAAATCTATCCATTTTTAATTAATGTTTTACTAGTAAATACCACTATTTCTTAAAATCTGCAAGTAAAACTTTAATTTAAGATAATAAATTATACCCTAGGTTACTAAAGTACCCTTACGAGTGATGTTGTTACTAAACATTGGTAAAAAAATCTTCTCCGTCTCAGTCCTCATTACTGAGGGTTGTGTCCCTTGTACAAGCAATGAGTCTTCTCCAACATTTTGAGTGTGTCCAAATACTTGTTCGCAAAATCTGGATTATCTCCTATTACAGGAGTTATTTTCATATTATTTTTTGACAAATAAAAAGCTTTTTTATCTTAATAAAATAGCTTCTTTACATCTCACCAATAGATGTCTCTAGTGAAGTTCTAGTGATTCAAGAACAAGGTTTCTAAATTGGTTCATATATATAGAACTTCCAAGAATTTGAGTAGTGTGGTTGTCAATAATGGGTAGAATTGGTGAATGTTACACGTGTGTAAAGTGATCACTTAAACCAGCCTATGACGGTCGTCAGCCCCGTAAATGCCCAGACTTCCTCTTCTTCATCTTTGATGAGATGTCAAAAAATAATATGAGTGTTCTCCAATTGTCTGTTGACTGCGCTGCACGAAGCGCTCCAAACACCTTAAATTGATTGGTCCATCGTGTGGGGGATCTTTCTCTTCCTCTCTTACCCTCCAGGCTACCAATCACAACCAGTCGTTCCAGGCTATCCTCCGTGTCCAATAATTAAATGATCCGTCGTGTACAGACACTGGCCAGAGTCAAGCCATCCAAGTAATACTCCTGACAAATGGACTCGTTGGTGCGTCTAGCTGTCCATGGAATACCGAGCATGTGCCTCCAACACCACTGTAACGGTCTAATGGTACTGGAACACTTATGATGAGGAAGATGGAAACTCGCAAATGAAGACAATTATTTATTTATCGAAAATTATAAAAGTTATAAGGGCGAGAAGAACAAAGCGACGCCAATAGACAAATAGCGAGTGCGACGTTTATATGTTTGAATTTTAATCTTATCTGAGCATGCAAAGATTAGTCCTCCACCCTTTATGTATACGATTTAAAAGGAGTTACATGTGGTGGAGACAATATTGTAAACAAAATAAAAGTCGAACTGCGTCTGTTCTTCTCGCATACATTTATGAATACAATTTTAATATTACTTACTTACTTATAACCCTTATCCGCACCCAATGGTGCATAGGGCACTGCATCGAATTGACGCAGTGTTATCTTGATCATTACTTACATGAAGGCAAGGTGATCACTCTTGCGCTTCAGGAACCAGTCCAGGGTAATATTAAATAAATATTACAGTGCAAAATCACTAATATTTATTTTCACCCCCCTGGGAATCGAACCCGGGACCTCCAGCACGGTAGCTAAACACGCTGACCATTGCACTATGGAGGCGGACAAAATCCCAATTTTAATACACAAATTCTTATAAAAAATACACAAATTTGGAAGGAACGATCACAATTTTTCTCCTTTCTGCTGCTTTTCATGCTGGTCCATTTCTCAGCAGCATAGAGAAAAATGGAGTGGACCAACCTCTTGATGAGCCTTAAAATATAACAAAATATAAAAATGGTAAAAAATACGACACAGAAAGAAAACGGGAATGAATGATCCGATCCAAACTATCATTCTGTTAAAAAAAATCATTTTCAAGGGCAAAATATCTATTTTTTAGGTTAGTTATCTCTTTTTATTGATTTGGCGTTTAATTTGTAGAACTCCATTTTAATTCATGTATTAATTTTAAATCAAACACAGATTTTTTTAGTCAACTAAGTTGTATTTTATTAACAAAATTAATATTGTGACAATTTTTTCGCCTTGTTAGGGCATTATAAAACGAATGTCGTTCGTTTGATAATGACATTCGTTTGAGAAAGCCCTAACAAGGCGAAACAATTGTCACAATATTAATTTTTTGTCTTTTTGTTAAGAAAATATAACTTAGTAGACTCAATAAATCTGTGTTTGATTTAAAATTAATGCATAAATTAGTTATCTCTAGTCGTGTCACGCTGTCAACACTTGCGTCTTACTAAGAAAGCAGGTATACACAAGAGTGTATAGTAGTTATAAATTTATCTTTGCTTACATTTTTTTCTCATGTTTTTTGGATAACAAGGAAATCGATTATATGGGATTTTTATATTTCTTCATGAGCCCTCTGTCCTCCACTGCTGGATATAGGCCTCTTCCATATCTTTCTATTCCCTTCGGTCGGTTGCTGCTTGCAGCCAGTTTCTACCCCCCACAGCGACTATGCCGCTGAACCATCTCTTTTGAAGTCTTCCGACGCCTCTTTTGTTCTCCCAAGGTCTCCATCTTAAACTGACGTGTAAAGAAAAGTGTATTATATTGTTATATTTTTGTTTTTAGATATAAAGAAGTCATACGTAGATGTCTTTAATCCGAGCGGGGCCCCAATGAAGCCCCTGCCCCCAGCTGCTGAAGTGTTGGGGGCGTCCATGCAGGCCGCAGCACCCACCTCCTACTTTGTACCGGGAGCTACTAATAACAACAGTGAACAGGTAAATAGCATCATATATATATATATATATATATATATATATATATATATATATATATATATATATATATATATATATATATATATATATATATATATATATATATATATATATATATATATATATATATATATATATATATATATATATATATATATATATATATATATATATATATATATATATATATATATATATATATATATATATATATATATATATATATATATATATATATATATATATATATATATATATATATATATATATATATATATATATATATATATATATATATATATATATATATATATATATATATATATATATATATATATATATATATATATATATATATATATATATATATATATATATATATATATATATATATATATATATATATATATATATATATATATTTATTTATTTAAACTTCATGTATAGAAAAATAAGAACATTGGCGGGATTATTGCTAAAAAGCAATATCTTCCAACCAAACCAAAAACAGACTAGTGATATTGAGAGGGTAGATAGATAGTACTTGAACATTTAAAAAAAAACATAATTTACAAATTGATGATAATAAGGAAGGCAAAGGAAAAAGAGAGTATAGGGAAGTAGGTAGATGGAAAATTAATTTTTAATAGGTAAATACCACGATTTTTTGAAATCTATTTTGACATGTCGCTCACTCCTTTCAAGAACGTCATAAATCAAAAAACTTGATTTTTCAGGAGTATGTTTTTAAAGCTTAAAAATATAATACAATTTACTACAAATAAATATCAAGCCACTTCTTGAACCTTTTACTCTGCAACAGATCTTTTTAAGTTTAACCTGAAGGTTTTTTCTCCATTTGAAAAATAATTTCGTCCGCCTCCGTAGTGTAGTGGTCAGCACGCTCGGCTACCGTACTGGAAGACCCGGGTTCGATTCCCAGGGGGGGTAAGAATAAATATGAGTGATTTTTTCACTGTAATATTTATTCAATATTACCCTGGACTGGTACTTGAAGCGGAGGGCTGATCACCTTTCCTTCATGTATAAACGATCAAGATGACACTGCGTTTATATGACGCAGAGCCGTATGCACCATTGGGGTGCGGATAAGGGTCTTATATATATTTTTTTTTTTAAATAATTAAACAATACCTTTTCTTCAAAATGCAAAAACAACACTTTCTGCCCTGTATCGGGTAAATATGAAGTTAAAAATATGCCGCTTTTGCTGGGATATAGTACATTTTCTGGGCATTCTGAAAACATGCACAATTGAAAATTGACGATTTTTTATTTATGACGTTCTTGAAAGGAGTGAGCGATGTGTTTGACCGATTCTCTTTACATGAAAGAAGACGGAAGTCTGAGCATCCAAGGGCTTATGACCTATCATTTGGCGAACTTAGCTAAGCAATCACTTTATACACTTGTGTAATGTTACCATTCTGCCCATTATTGAACATCCATATTGCCTTAATTCTTGAAATCTGTATGATATGCAATGGTCTCCAAATGTTCCACATGCTGATACGATTTTCTATATCGTAGTCATACAGGAGAAAGTGACCAAGTACAATTTTTTACAAAAACGTGATCATTAACTATTTGATATCTTACTAGCTTAGTATTGCCCTGAAAAAATCCGAAAGGATTTTAATCTTGGAAGTATAATATATTGACTTGTTGAAAATGAAAAGTGAACACTTAAACCAGCCTATGACGGTCGTCAGCCCCGTAAAGCCCAGACTTCCATATTCTTCTTCATCTTTGATGAGATGTCAAAAATAACTAACTGCATTGGTGTTTAATTTCCTGCCAAGCAAAAGTGACTTAAATGGCCCCCCTGAATATTTTACGTGTTGTTAGTTGGTCACTTTCTCCTGTATGACTACGATACGTTTAGAATATATATAGGATATTTTATATAAAGAAGAATGATAGATAGATGTCACATATCAAGTTGAGATACCTTTAAAATTGATATCTCATCCGTAGGGTGAATAATCCATAGTTTGATTTTAAAATAATATTTATAGTATTTATATTTATTTGTTTAATTAAATTTAATAAAAATTTACGATAACTTATTATTAACAAATTAGTTTACTGACCAAATTAGTTTATTAGTTGTTGTCTTTTTTTCATATGACTTTTCAATAGATTCTCTCCTTTTTTTCTCACAAGCTTACTAAAAGTGACATAAATGAATGCGACTAAAAGGTATACCTACATGTACTTCCACCAATATATATCTGATATATTAGTCCACCCCCGTAGTGTAGCGGTTAACGCATTCGGCTACAGCTACCGGGCTGGAGGTCCCGAGTTAGATTCCCAGGAGTCACTCCGATATTTATTTAACATTACACTGAACTGGTTCCTAAGGCGCTGGATTGATCATCTTACCTTCATGTAAGTAACGATCAAGATGGCACTGCATCAATATGATGCAGTGCCCTATGCACCGTCTGTTGGGGATAAGGGTTAGAAGAAGAAAAAGAAATTGGCTCTTACGATTGTATGAAATGTTGATCTTTTATTTTCGCGTTTGTCAAACTTAATTCTTACATTTCGTCATCCTTGATTCTCGCATTTTGTTATCCTTAATTCTCAGGTTTTGTCTCGTGTTTTGCCATCCCTAATTCTTAAATGTTGTTATACTTGATTCTCGCATTTGTCATCCTTAATTCTCGTGTTTTGCCATCCTTAATTCTTAAATGTTGTCATACTTGTTTCTCGCATTTGTCATTGTTAATTCTCCTATTTCGTCATCCTTAATTCTCGTGATTTTCCATCCTTAATTCTTAAATGTTGTCATACTTGAATCTCGCATTTGTCATTGTTAATTCTCCTATTTCGTCATCCTTAATTCTCGTGATTTTCCATCCTTAATTCTTAAATGTTGTCATACTTGATTCTCGCATTTGTCATCGTTAATTCTCCCATTTTGTCATCCTTAATTCTCGTGATTTTCCATCCTTAATTCTTAAATGTTGTCACACTTGATTCTCGCATTTGTCATCGTTAATTCTCCCATTCCGTCATCCTTGATTCTCGCATTTTATCATCCTTAATTCTCCCATTTTGTCTTTCTTAATTCTCGCATTTGTCATCGTTAATTCTCCCATTTCGTCTTTCCTAATTCTCGCATTTTTTATTATCATTTTTATTCTTTATAGGGAGCTCCGTCACTCTACAACCCGGCGAACTACTGAACGTCGTCAACCCCATGGATAATTATGTGAATAGTCCAATTTTTCATAATGAATTTTGCATTATATCGTCCGTTTTCTAATCAATTTCATCGCTCCCTATGTTGGTTAGTATCAAAGGAATAAATTCAATATGTTGTGCAATAAAAACCTTTATTTATTCAGAAATGTGTCCAATGTATGGATATGTTTATTTCTGAAGTATATTTCTTCTAAAAATTCAAAAATCGTGGCAAAATATTGATGTGAATTATCTTTAGATACAGTAATTTTATGTATACAGTAGCCATTGACAATTATTTATTTATTGAATTGGCATTTAATTTGTAGAACTTCATTTTAATTTATGTATTAAATGTTAAAAACAAACACAGGTTTTTGGGTCTACCAAATTGTATTTTACTGTTGAAAACACATAAAAATTATATTTGGCCATGAGTCAAAACAATTATCACAAATATAATTAATATCGCTCACTCCTTTCAAGAACGTCATAAATCAAAATTCGTCAATTTTCAGTTGTGCATGTTTTCGGAATGCCTAGAAAATGTACTATATCCCAGCAAAACAGGCATATTTTTAACTTAATATTTACCCGCTACAGGGCAGAAAATGTTGTTTTTGCATTTTGAAGAAAAGGTATTATTTAATAATTTTTAAAAATATGCTAAATATTTTTCGAATGCAGAAAAAACCTTCAGGTTTTACCTAAAAAGATCCGTTGCACAGTAAAAAGTTCAATAAGTGGCTTGATATTTATTTTTAATACATTGTGTTATATTTTTAAACTTTAAAAACGTTGTCCTGAAAAACCAGGTTTTTTTATTTATGACGTTCTTGAAAGGAGTAAGTGATATGTGTTTTTTTCAATAGAATACAATTTAGTAGACTCATAATCAGTTATTTAGAGAATTAAAAAGATGTTTTTTGGTCCACTCACTTTTTTTTTTTTAATTAAAAAACCAACTACTTTCGGTAACAACCTGTTGCCCTCTTCAGGATTTGTTTTATAACTAAATTAAAATATTCAAATTATCAAAAATCAGTGTTTGATTTTATCATTTCATATAAAATTTACAATTATTATTAAATGTAATCTGTTTATTTATCTAAATATTGTATAATCTCTGTGAATCATTTAATTTTTTGCTAGATGTGATTCCAAGTGTGGATCATTTCTTAAGCAAATCATGTCAAAATTGGGCCAAGTAAAATTGAAGCATGGTTGTTCTTGGCATATGATTCATTTTGGAAAAATTAGTCAACTTACTTAATATTGAAACATTTTTATCAACTACTGAGTCTTTCCTTCTTTCAATCTTTCCTGTAAAGTTACGTTGGCTACTGAAGCTATTTTGACCATGGCTACAGCTATGTTTGCTAAATGCGACGCTTAGTTGGATCCGGCTAAAACTAACATGGCTCAGGCTGATACTGAGCTTGTTTTTGTTAAGGGTACAGCTATGTTAACTAAGGGAAACAGTTGTTTCACGGAACAAGTGATGCTGAAGCTATTATTTTTACAGCAAGCAGGCCTAATTCAAAGCTATGTTGGATTAGGCTAAAGTTAAATTGGCTAAGGCTATTCTGAGGCTTTTATGGCCAAAGATACAGCCAAATAAGGCTGAGGCAAAGCTAAGTTGGATTAGACCAAAGGTAAGTTGGCTTAGGCTAATGGTGGGAGTGTCAAGGCTACAATTGTGATGGCTAAACGCGACCCCTCAGGCTAAAGCTAAGTTGACTCAAGCTATTTTAGCCAAAGCTTTAGCCTGTGCTGAAATAATATTTTTTTGTTGGTATTTCTAATGTATAATTTTTCACTTCAGCCATTTTCTGGTTTTATGAAATATCAGAAAGAGAACTAGTTGTTTTTTTATTTTTATTTTAAATGAAATGATATTTTTTTCCTAATCATCTTTATGTACTCTTCATTGTTTGTTTCATCTTATTATTATATGCATACCTGAAAAAATATTTAAAATATGTAGTATGATTTGTATTTAAGTTATAGATATATTTTATATGGGTGTCAGATTAATTGTATTTGAATAATAAATATTATTTTTACTTGTATAAATATTGATCACTTTAAAAGGAATATCTTTAATTACGATTATTGTGAATTGTAAATTCGAATTATATGAATTACTTTTGTATCTCGTTGTTGTGTTCTTAATTTATACGATTTTGACAATGTGTTGCCATCTGATCGCCACCGTGGTTGTATTGAATAGCATTGGATCAGGGCTGAATGACCCCAAAGAAGGGATAAAAGTCACCGAAATAGGGTCAAGCACTTATTTGACCCTATATTGCCATCTGACCGTCACTGTAGTTGCATCGAATAGCACCGAATCGGGGATTAATTACCCCAAAATAGGGCCAAATGACACCGAAATGGGGTCAAGTACTTTTGTGTTCTTACTTTGTAATTTTGACAATGTTTTGCCATCTAATTGTCATTGTAGTAGCATCAAATAGCACCGAATCGGGGCCGAATGACCCTAAAAAAGGGTCAAATGACATTGAAACGGGTTCAAGTACTTTTGTGTTCTTAGTTTATAATGTTGACCACGTGTTACCATCTGATCACCTCTGTAATAGCACTGAATCGGGGAAGAATAACCCCGAAGTAGGGCCAAATGACCCCGAAATGGGGTTCAAGTACTTTTGTGTTCTTAATTTGTAATTTTGACCCTGTGTTGCCATCTGATCGCCTCCGTAGTAGCATCAAATAGCACTGAATCGGGGTTAATACACTTCAAAGTTGGCCC
Organism: Brachycentrus maculatus; assembly: GCF_059751285.1. Lineage (NCBI taxonomy): Eukaryota > Metazoa > Arthropoda > Insecta > Trichoptera > Brachycentridae > Brachycentrus > Brachycentrus maculatus. The sequence goes on from NW_028280953.1 coordinate 490,530, forward strand.
AAATGACAACGAAATGGGGCTATATACTTTTAAGAAAGAAAAAATTCCTGTGGTTTGTGGCATATATAGAACTTCCTAAAATTTTAGTAATATGGTTGTAAATCAATATTGGGTAGAGTTGTGAATGCTGCACAGTGTATAAAGTTACCTTACATTTTGACATCTCAACATAGATGAAGAAGAAAATAGAAGTCTAGGTATTTAGAACGCTGACAACCTGTCGTAGGCTGGTTTAAGTGATCACTTTATATATATGTAACATTCACTATTCCCCCCATTATTGAAGACCCATATTACATTAATTTTTTGAAAGATTTATGTATGCAATGTTGTTGGATTCCTTTCGTATATTGGTTGGTATTTAATAGATTTGAAGTATGACTTATATTGGCGACATCAAATGAGACATTTGTGAAAATGATAGATGACTCATCTCAAGTTGAGACACCTATGCGTGAATTATCCAGTTTCTGATATAGAATTTTTTTTTTAAATTAAAAATTCATTTCAATCATATTTGACAGATATATTATTTTTTGATATCTCATCAAAGATGAAGAAGAATATGGAAGTCTGGGCATTTACGGGGCTTACGACCGTCATAGGCTGGTTTAAGTGATCACTTTACACACGTGTAACATTCACCAATTCTACCCATTATTGACAACCACACTACTCAAATTATTGGAAGTTCTATATATATGAACCAATTTAGAAACCTTGTTCATGAATCACTAGAACTTCACTAGAGACATCTATTGGTGAGATGTAAAGAAGCTTTTTATTAAGCAGAAACTCTTATATTAGTATGTGAGATCCGAATCCTGGATTATAATCACACACATGAGAAACGCCAGAAAATACCATTTTCATTTTTATTATTAAGCTTATAATTTGACCAGATAATTTATTTACAACATTTTGAGTGAGTCCAAATACTTGTTCACAAAATCTGGATTATCTCCAATTACAGGAGTTATTTTCATATTGTTTTTTGATATCTCATCAAAAAATTCTTCATCTTTCAAAATTATTCTTCTTTGCGAAGGCCTTGTGGCCTGTTTTTAAGAGGGATTAGCCTCCAGCGATGTCAATTCCCAGCTATCGATCCATCTCTTTGCTGGTCTGCCATGGGGTTGGCCGTACAGTGCGATGTGGGGGAGTCTGGATGGTTCCATTCTCCTCACGTGCTCATACCATTGCCTCCTTCGTTGCTTTCCCCACCTAACGACACCTTCCATCTCGCATATTTCCCTGATCCTGGCGTTTCTTATTCTATCTCGAAGACTCTTGCCTGTTATGCTTCTTAGAGTCTTCATTTCTGACACTCTAAGCGCGTTTTTTGTGCCAACTTTGTCTGCTTTACTTTCGATTCCATACGTCATGATGATTTTGATTTTGATAGTAAAATTCAATTAGATAAATAAAAAAGTTTCATAGTTAGTTGTCCGCCTCCGTGGTGTAATGGTCAGCGTGTTTAGCTACCGTACTGGAAGTCCCGGGTTCGATTCCCAATGGGGGTGAAAATAAATATTAGTGATTATAAACTGTAATATTTGTTTAATATTTCCCTGGACTGGTTCCTGAAGCGCAAGAGTGATCACCTTGCCTTAATGTAAGTAATGATCAAGATAACACTGCGTCAATTTGATGCAGTGCCCTATGCACCATTGGGTGCGGATAAGGGTTATAAGTAATGAGTTAGTTGAGGTGTTGACAGGTGGCGATATATGTTTGGCAAATATGTAAATTAACCCTCGTAATCTAACCTTACCCCTTAGTTACATTGTAAGTTAGGAAATGTTAACCCATCGAGCCCGGCAGTCGTTGTGAACGTAAATATTCCTTTGATACAAAACAACATAGAACATGCTTGAATCATTTGTGATATTGTTTTGTATATTATATAGATATGGTTCATGTTGAATATGTTATTTGGGTTTTATAAACATTATATGCTAGTATTAAAATAAAGGTATCATTATTTGTTTACGGCTGTATTTTATTTTATTAGTTATTTCTAATAAATGAGGAAGTGCTTCATTATCTTTTACCTTTCCGGGAGTACAATAATTGACGTTATTTTATTTCTTTTACTAGCTTATATTACAATAATATAAACCATTATTTACACTTAATTTAACACGTTGTCGTCGGGACACGGCATTTGCCGTTTTTCACGGACTGTCGGTCAACTGCGGGACACGGCAAATGCCGTTTTTGTCGACTGTCGGTTATCGGCGGGAAACGGCAATATACGGGTTTGTTATCAGCGTGAAATAAAACGCGTTGAAGGGTAATCTGCTACCTGGGTGCTAGGCGATAGTCTGTTGACGTTATTTGAGATGTCTTGTCCAGATTGGCTAGTGTGTCGCTTGTAAAGGCATCCCCAGAAATCTAGAGTTTTTATGCGATCTCAATCTCAAGTTTAGTTTGAGCCATTTCACGTATTGGACTATTTTTCATACCGCTCGCACTGTTTTGTTTACTGTTTGGTGTGTTATTATTTGAATATATTAGCATTGTATAGGGAATGATACCTCGGAGGGGAAGACTATTTTTTATAGTTTACAATGCTTCTAAAATTGTGAAATACGGAATACTTAATTAAAAATTATGATTATAATTTATTTTTGATGATCAAATGTCATATATGATTTCTTTGAAAATTTCAATCGAAAATATTATTTGGTTTAGAAATTGTGTCAATTTTAAAAAAGCGATATATTTTTGCGCCAATCGCGAAAAACACCCGCTTTAGGCTAGAGTCTATTGTTCGAAGCGCCCGACTACAATGTGTTAATATACATCTTCTTACAGTAAACAAAACTTTTATTTTTAAATTCTTTCAGAATCTTTTCATTCTTCATACATTCAGGTATCTCATCATACATTTTCAAACCCTTATACATCAAACAATTTTGTGACTTGGATTTTTTTAACAATGGCAGTCTTATTTTATCCCTATTTCTAGTAATATGTTCATGAAAATTTTTGTTTAACACGATTTTATCCTTAAAATATTTGGGTAGTTTATCGTTTAAAAATTTATATTTTTACATTAATATAATTTTTCATGTCACGAAATCTATGTATTATGAAGATAGAAATTATGTAAAAATAATCAAAAAAAATAAAATGCACCATCTCTAGGTTTTATTTTATGATATAATTACATACAAATATCCACATATCGCTCACTCCTTTCAAGAACGTCATAAATCGAAATACTTTATTTTTCAGGAGAACGTTTTAAAAGTTTAAAAATATAATACAATGTATTAAAAATAAATATCAAGCCACTTATTGAACTTTTTACTGTGGAACAGATCTTTTTAGGTAAAACCTGAAGGTTTGTTCTCCATTTGAAAAATATTTATTACATTTAAAAAAAAAATTAAACAATATATTTTCTTCAAAATGCAAAAACAACACTTTCTGCCCTGTAGCGGGTAAATATTAAGTTAAAATATGCTGCTTTTTCTGGGATATATGTAGTACATTTTCTGGGCATTCCGAAAATATGCACTACTGAAAATTGACAAATTTCGATTTATGACGTTCTTGAAAGGAGTGAGCGATATGTCATTCCTATACATCTCAGGCTGTGGTCCCGTGGTTAGTGTCGCGGACTCTTAAGTCAGAGTTTCTCGGTTCAAACCCACTCTACCGCAATTTGATACCTGTTTCTAATAATGAGCCGCTCAGGCTCACAGAAATAGTATTAAATTGAAATATTTGTGTAAATAATAAAAACACAAATATTTCTCTTTTTACATAAAATTTTCAAAACATCGAATGTTACATCATACGAACTGACAGATGGACTTCGACGTTCATCAACCCCGATACTCCTTTGAGGAAAATTCATACCGACGTTCATTTACATCCATACTCCCGGAAAAGTTAAATAAAAACATGTTTTTGGTATCATAATTTTAATACAATAGAAGATGGAAGTCTGCGTATCCCAGGGCCTATGACCTGCTATTTGGCTAGCTTGAGTGATCACTTTATACACTTATGTAACATTCACCATTCTGTTTATTATTAAACATCCATATTGCATCAATTTTGAAACTCGTATATCGCTCACTCCTTTCAAGAACGTCATGAATAAAAAATCGTCAATTTTCAGTTGTGCATGTTTTCGGAATGCCCTGAAAATGTACTATATCCCAGCAAAAGAGGCATATTTTAACTTAATATTTACCCGGTACACGGCAGAAAGTGTTGTTTTTGCATTTTGAAGAAAAGGTATTGTTTAACTATTTTTTTAATATCCAAAAAAAATTTTAATGGATGAAAAACCTTCAGGTTTTACCTCAAAAGATCTGTTGTTTAAAAAGTTTAATAAGTGGCTTGATATTTATTTTTAATAAATTGTACTATATTGCTAAACTTTAAAAACGTTCTCCTGAAAAATCAAGTTTTTTGATTTATGACGTTCTTGAAAGGAGTGAGCGATATGTGCAATGCTGGTGCATTCCTTTCACATATTAATAGATTTGGAAGTACGGCTGATATTGGCGCCATCAGTTGAGTAATTTGCTAAGTGTACATTTGGAGGTCCTCACCAAAAAGTTACATTTCCAATATTGCACAAAAAATCCTTAAAATGCAAATCAGTTCTGTTTACTGTATTCTATCGAAATCTGTGTTAAAACAATATGAAATCATTAAATCGCACCAAAACGTTTTATAAGCTAGAATTCCTGATTACTTAATATCATTTATTATGAAAATGTAAAGTTTTGGTGAGGACCTCCACATATACGAATAGCTTACTTCAATTGAATATAGGTGAAATTTATCCCGAATCAGTTCAAATGTAATTTAATTTTGTTTAGGAGAGAGAGCCTGTAAGTACTTCTATTTGACCAGTTGATTATCAATGACACTGGATTTTTCATCCTACGGATGATATATGAATGTTATTTGTATCTCAACTTGAAATATTTTAGCATGGGGCGCTAGGGTAAAAAAGTTTGAGAATTTTAAACTCCAGCTCAAAGGTTTGAGGTTATGTTTCTATGGTTGATACTTACAGACTGTTCACGGTTATTTTACCTCTAGTTTTTTTTATACTACTACTACTACTACTACTACCATCACGCCGTTTCCCCGCAGGGGTAGGCAGAGAGGATGGAACGCCACACTCTTCTGTCCTGACATACACTCCTAGCCTCCTTCACATCCATACATCTAGTCATACATGCCCTCCGATTACGCAGACTTTTGACACCGCCAGATTTTAGGTTCTGATTGATCTGATCGTGCCAAGTCTTTTTCGGTCGTCCACGTTCTGTTTTCCCTCTCACACTCGCCACATATATTTTCTTAGTCATTCTCTCGCTATCCATTCGCTCCACATGTCCATACCACCGCAAGGAGCTCTTTCTAATCTTTTCAATTATTCCTCGTTCAGCCTTACATTCCTTTCTTATATCGTCGTTTTCAAAAACAAAAAAAAAACTAGAGGTAAAATTTAAATGATTTATTTGGCTGTAAACAGACTGTAGCTCCAAAGCCACGATAAAACATCTATGGGATGTAATAATCTCCTATTGTTTATGGTATTTTTGCTTTCTCATTGGTCAATGAGCTTTATTCTCTCTACCCTCGAGAATTTCATCATTGATCGTCATTTAAAATTATTATTATGACTCTTTAAAAAAAAAAGTTATTTTTCCATAAATTATTGGGATATTTTTCAATACACGTTTCTAATTTTGACAAAAGTATGACAATTTTACAAACAATTGAGGGCTAAAAAATCAAAACTCTCAAACTCCACCGACATGAAATTTGAGAATAACCTCAACAAACTGGTATTTCATCACAATATGCTTTTATTTAATTATTATTTTGTATGTAATAGTTATTTTCGAGCAAAAGATGAATTCTAACACTGAAAAATATATTAAATAACACTTTAACTATCGAAAAAAAAATAGTGAGAACTATTCTCATATAATAAACATCCATACACATGCTTTACGCCTACCTAAGCTACATCAAAATCATCGTAGGTAACATCAATTATTTGTGTAACATCATCTTCTGCGTAAAAAAGACCGTTTACTTGATAAGAATGACATGATGTCATCTACCATTAGTACCTAATGAAAAGCCGTTAAATTGTTACTGTGTATTTTGGTATACATTTGTCATTATTTTATCAATCAATTACTCTATTGAAGAAAGAACAATTAATAGTTAATATGACATAGCATTATTGGTAATGACTCCATATAAAAAAGCTTCATAAGTCATCCTACAAACTTATTAACACTTTAAACGCCATGGGGGGGTACGTAGACCTTGCCTGTGTTGGACCGCAGCACCATGGGGGGCACCAGTGACCTCAATCCAGAGCTATGTTAAAAATGCTTTTACTTTGGAACCCATCATCAAATCAACAAAATTTATTATACTAAATACATTTAATTATTAAAATACTTTAAATTTTTTTTTTTCGTTATATCAAAATTGACAACTTTTAGTATTGGCGTTTAACGTGTTAACCACCCTACCATCGGGTTATTTTCAGGCATATTTTTTTTTATAAACAAGCAAAAAAACACAACGTTTATTGTCACAAAATATTGTCAGGTATGAAACCTGACAAAAATTTGTCAGTGTATCCGGTACGCAATAAATATTTTTGGAACAGATATCTTTTCTCGTGTGCGCAGGTCACACAGGCTAGCGCGAAATGGTGAAGAAAAACTACACGTATCACGTACGTTCGTATGTGCAAGGCGGTTAAGTAATGGACTTAAGTTTTGTACTGACTTTTCTTGATGAAACTGCATTTTGTATAATAAAACAACAACTTTATACCTTTTTCAACTTTTGTTTTATGTGTTTTAGTTTGACCAATTTGATGATATTAGTTACAACGAAACCTGGTGACTGGTAAAATTAAATAAAACTGGTGAAAGCTAATACATAGTCGTTGTTTTATTATGTAAGTTGTGGATTATCCATGACATCATAAAGATGTTGGTTAGCAACTATTTTAACCGTACATAACTTGGTTTTTAAGGGTATTTCTGTATTTGTAAAACATAATTGGCAATACAAATACACTGAACTCCCTTTTTATACAATTTCAAAATAAAACAGCGAAATAAAAAGAGAAAAAAAAATTACATTCATTTAACACACCAAGGACAAAAAAGGTATTTCTACCCATTCGGTCGATTGAGGCTTAAGGACGGGAAGGGTATTTTTACCTTCTGCGCCGGCCTCATTTCAAAATCAGAAAACAAAGAATTATTTTATGTTTTCATATAAATATTAAGTACCGATCTCTTTGTTAAGGTCTTAGCTACATGTACACAATTATTGAATTCTGTTGCCAGCGCTCCATATGTGTGAAAAATACCCATCCTTGTCCGCCTCCGTAGTGTAATGGTCAGCACGCTCGGCTACCGTTCTGGAGGTCACGGGTTCGATTCCCAAGGGGGGTAAAATAAATATAAGTGATTTTTTCACTGTAACATTTATTCAATATTACCATGGACTGGTACCTGAAGCGGAGGGCTGATCACCTTTCCTTCATGTGTAAACGATCAAGCTAACACTGCGTTTATATGACACAGTGCCCTATGCATCATTGGGGTGCGGATAAGGGTTTTATTTATATTAGTGTGTTTACAATGATTTTATTATCTTATGTCAAAATTACACAGATTGACTTGGTCACTTTTGGCCGTGTGCTCAGAGTATAAAAGATACTTCTTGTAAGTGAATATTTGCATGCTGTTTTCTGTAAATAATTCCTATCAAATATCTCTGCAAGAGAAAAGACTATTTTGCAAATGAAACCTTGTTACTAGTTGAAAAAAGTCAGCATACATTCCATAAATACTATAATCTTACATATATTAGGATATGAATAGTAAATATATTAATTAAATGTGAAATTTAGATATGAATAAATGAAATTATGTATTTCTGTAAAAATATAATATATACAGAAATTAAAATGTTTTAAAAAATGCTTGTTTTATTTTAATCTTTTTGATTCACAGATGAATAAAAGTAAATACATTTTTAAGTAATTTTTTCTCTTTATTTGATACTAGCTGCACCCGGCCGCGCATTTTTAGGTTCACGATCGTTGCGCGGTATGATCGATAATCCTGAAATTATCCGGAACATTGGTCTGTATGTTCCCGATAGTTACCTAAGACAGCGCGACATAGATTGTTTCACATTCCTAAACGCAGGACCAACCTGCCGATGGTTATGCCTGTAGGAAGAGCTACCGCTATGTTGAACAATATCTCATTGGATATTGATCTGTTCCATGTGTCCGAAGGAGTTTTCCGAAGCGGGATTCTTCTACACCTTTAAGTCTTCTTGCTTACTTTTAATATATACGCCTTGAATATTGTTTGTTATGTATATGTTATTTTTTTGTTGAATAAATTGAATTGAATTGCTGTGGTTCAGTCTGGTTTAACGGAAATTAAGAAGAAGAAAAAAGCACACAAAATATGTATAATTTCACGATGTTTGTGACACAATGAAAATATTAAAAACTAAGGTATTGCATCTTGACAGGCAATGTCACTGTTTATTACTGTTTTTACTTTTATTACTGTTTAATTTATAAGAACTGCGTAAGACCGATCATGACATATGGCACAGAAACAAGAGCTGACACCGCGAGAATGAAAACGCTCCTTAGAACATCGGAAATGAAGACTCTACGACCCATTGCAGGCCTAATACTTCGCGACAGAGTAAGAAACTCTGAAATAAGAAAAATCTGCGATGTGTGATGGGGAAGAGAAAAAAGACGTTTCTGGAGAAATCATGTGGGAAGAGCAAGATCGGATCGAGTGGTGAGGATAGCAGCCGACAGCAGCATAAGAGTTAGCAGACCACTTAAAGGATGGAGAGATAGCAGACCACTTAAAGGATGGAGAGATAGCTGGTCTTCCACTTCCCAGGAGCGGACCGGAGAATGACAGGACATAGTCCTATATAAAATGGAAGAAGAAGAAGACTTTTATTGATACAGCTGGCATTTTCAATGTTGAATTGTAGATTTTTAATATTTACATTACTCTACACCCATTGTGAAATCAACCGTATTAGAAATGTGTGCTTTCATTTTTTCTTTATTTTATAAGAAGTTGACTAGAAGGTCTACGAGGTGTGGGCAGAAGGCAGATCTCCTGGCTCCGGAATATGCGAGATTTGACTGGATTTTGACCGTCGAGACGCTGTTTAGAGCTACCCGAGACAAGGACAATTACTCACAAGTGACTGGTAATAGAATATGGTTAAAAAAAAGCAAAGGAAGACCGAGAAAAATTTGGCACGATCAAGTTTTTCAAATACATGGGCGTGGTCAGGTTAGGAGTCAGAATAATAGGCAGGTATGTATAAGGTATGTATTTTTGTCCGCCTCCATAGTGTAGTGGTTAGCGCGCTAGGCTACCATGCTGGAGGTCCCGGGTTCAATTCCCAAGAGGGTCAAAACAAATATTAGTGATTTTTCAGTCTAATATTTATTTAATATGACCCTGGACTCGTACCTGAAGCGGAAGGCTGATCACCTTTCCTTCGTGTATTTAACGATCAAGATAACACTGCTTCTATACGATGCAGTGCCCTATGCACCATTGGGGTGCGGATAAGGGATAAGGTTAGAATGTATAAGGAGATGCATGAATTAAGAAGAGGAGAAGATTGTTTTGGCATTTTATTTCCATTATCTCTGCCTACCCCTGGGGACAACAGGGTGATGGTTAGTTAGTTACCTGAAATAAGTAAGAAAATTCAGAAGAATGGAATATGATTGTTACAGGGTTCAACTTTTTAGATTTTCTTGAAATTCACTGAACATTTTATATGTCATTCATTCATTTGATATGCATTGATGACATTTTAACATCTTTTTTCATTCCCTACTCCTTTTGTCTTTTGAAACAAACCACATTTATTATTCATTATCTAATTATCTTAATCACAATGTAATATCAAAGAGTCTGTCAGTTCAACAATCACATAAAATATTCTCTTTGATTCTTTTTGCTTGAGTTTTAGAAATATTTTTTCACTTGATATTTCTATTGCGTGTTGAAAATTACACTTCATCATTGATGTCAGAACTATCGTTAACCCACCCGGACCTAAGAGGGGTATTTGAAATCCTCTTTTAAATAGTTTCACAAGATAATTTGATAACTATTCAAGCAATTAATACAAAAAATATCATCTTTGTTTTAACATTTCTCGGAAAATTTGACTTTATAACTTGGTTATTTAGACTTATATTGATCTTAGCCATATTTTGATCCTTGCCATATTCGGATCCTAGCCATATTTGGATCCTAGACATATTTGATCCTAGCTATATTATAATCCATGCTTTATTTGAATCTAGCCATATTCAAATCCTGGCCATATCGCTCACTCCTTTCAAGAATGTCATAAATCAAAAATTGACAATTTTCAGTTGTGCATGTTTTCGGAATGTCCAGAAAATGTACTATATCCCAGCAAAAGCGGCATATTTCTAACTTAATATTTACTCGCTACAGGGCAGAAATTGTTGTTTTTGCATTTTGAAGAAAAACTATTGTTTAATTAAATTTTTTTAAATAAATAAAATATTTTTTTTTTAAAAATATACTAAATATTTTTCAAATGGAGAAAAAACGTTCCGGTTTTACCTATAAAGATCTGTTGCACAGTAAAAAATATCAATAACTGGCTTGATATTTATTTTTTGTACATTGTATTATATTTTTAAATTTTAAAAACGTTCTCCTGAAAAATCAAGTTTTTTGATTTATGACATTCTTGAAAGGAGTGAGCGATATTTGATTCTAGCCATATTGCATACTCGCCATATTTGATCCTAGCCATATATATTTTTTGAAAAAAGGCATAACCTGCAAAACCTCTATTTTAGAGGCTTGTCTGCAGGTAGGATAGTGAGGATAGAGAAGGTAAATGTGAAAACTAACTAACTAACCATCACGCCGCTTCACCGCAGGGGTAGGCAGAGAGAATAGAATGCCACACCACTCTGTCTTTGCAAACATTCTTCGCCTCTTCCACGTTCATGCATCTCCAAATGTGAAAAATACATCACAAACACCCAGACCAATTGAAAATAAATATAGTTTGAATTTATTTTGCAATTGTCGGGAATCAAACCCGCGATGCCAGTTTCGCAGTCGAGCTTCTACTCAACTACGCTCTACGCTACAGCACCTGTCCAGCATTTGATCCTTGCCATATTTTTTTTTTTTTTTTTTTTTTTCTTCTTGCTCAATGCTGAGCGTCGTGGTCTTCTGGAATGTCAGGCACTTGGTGCTCAAGTCCTCTCCATTCTTCCCGGTCCTGGGCCAACTTGATGGCAGCGTTTAGCGAGGATCCGGTTAATTACTTTATTTGGTCTGTCCATCTTGTTGGAGACCGTCCTCTTGCCCGCTTGCCTTCAACTGTACCTGTTACTACCAGTTTAATATTGCCATATTTAATCCTAGCTATATTTTAATACTAGCTTTATTTGATACTAGCCATACCCAACATGTTAAAATACCCCCCCTTCTAAGTATGCGTAATTTTTAGATGTGTTGAGGAGGGTTTATATTCTCTTTATTTTAATTCTCGTATAAATGCTCAGGTATTGTGTTTTAGTGGTATATTTCATGAAGCATCCAAACAAAATGTCGCGTATCAAAATATGTATAATTGTTTTCATCAAATTTACTATATTTAAAACCAGTTTTTCGTCTGATTCAAATCTTGTTTCCATTTCTAAAGATTTTTTTCATTCATTGTATTTTAAATTTGGAACTGTATTAGATTGTGGCTCTGATCTTGGTATGTTTGTTTTTTAATCACATTTTTATTCACCATTTTACCCATTATTCAACTTTCATATTGCATTAAAGCAAGCTAAATAAATATTTAAAGAAGAAGAATTAACATATTTCAGTTGAGAATACTTCACAAATTTTTCAACTGATGGCGCCACAATCAGCCAATCTATTAAAATGCTACCTGCATCTGGAAGGCATAAAGTATAACTTTATATACAAAAGTATAAAATGATCGTTTAAGCCTGCCAAACGTCAGGTCGTAAGCCATGGGATGCTCAAACTTTCATATTCTTCTAACCCTTATCCGCACTCCAATGGTGCATAGGGCACTGCATCATATAAACGCAGTGTTATCTTGATCGTTAACACATGAAGGAAAGGTGATCAACCCTCCGCTTCAGGTAACAATCCAGGGTAATATTGAGTAAATATTACAGTGAAAAAATCACTTATATTTTTTTTACTCTCCCTGGGAATCGAATCCGGGACCTCCAGAACTGTAGCCGAGCGTGCTGATCACTACACTATAGAGGTGTAAACTTCCATATTCTTTCATATAAAAAGAACGATAGATGTTTCGATATCAATTTAGACACCTATAATATTGACATCCGTAGGGTGAATAATCCAATGTCTGAAATTAAAAAATAAAAATAATATTCTATTTGTCCCTATTTTTTTACAGAGATTATTGAACTTACAAAAAAAATATCCCAAGTTGTGAATTTGTGTGTATCCGTGAAGAATTTGAATGCAAAGGATTTTCAGGAGTATGAACAAGCCAAAAAACAATTTGTCTCCTTGTTTTCTGATGGAGATATTCATCATACTGCTCATGTTTTAAATCTGGATTGCCCAGCGTCCAATCACATACTGACTCATGTAAGAAATTGTGATTGTTTTCAATATTAATACTAGCTTCACCCAGCCATGTGTTCCTGTGACTTCTTCTTCTTCTCCGTCTTAATCCTCATTGCTGAGGGTTGTGACCCTTGCAGAAGCAATGACTCTTCTCCAGTTATCCCTTGACTGCGCTGCACGTAGCGCTCCAACCACTGAGGTGCCTGCTGCTGCCTTAATTTACTTAACGCATGAAACTAGTAATTATTTTTCAGAATTTGCAAATCACATAATAGAAACGAACAGCTAATTTGACTCACATACATTTAATTATTAGACTCACTTACAAACAATGGTCATGTCATGAACAGTTTAGAAATACATAATAATAAATAATGAAACCCTTATCCGCACCCCAATGGTGCATAGGGCACTGTTTTATTTAAACGCAGTGTTATTTTGATCGTTTACACATGAAGGAAAGGTGATCAGCCCTCCGCTTCAGGTACCAGTCCAGGGTAATATTAAATAAATAATACAGTGAAAAAAATCACTTATATTTATTTTACCCCCCCTGGGAATCGAACCCTGGACCTCCAAAACGGTAGCCAAGCGTGCTGACCATTACACTACGGAGGCGGACGTTAATTTTCATAAAATGTAATTCAATAATATGCTTTTCCAAAATACGTCACCATTGTTATCTGTATTTCCTTTTACGAAATGTCCTATTCCCTCCCCCCCTCTGTTTATTACCCCACCTACCTAGTTTAACTAATCACCTGTCGATGAAAGCAACTGTAGTTTTCGAAACTAGTTGTGTGTAATAAAATAATAATCAATAATTGGTATGTACTTTTTTGATAACAGGCTTCAGATATGGAATTCTTCGATGAGACACACCACTGGCTGTTAATTGGTACCAATCTCACCAAAGTAATGCACACTCTAGCTCCATTGAACATAAGAATCGACAACAATGCCATACTGGCTTTGCGAGGAATATCCCAAGGAGGTAAAATTTTGTTGTATTTTAAGATTTAATTTATCCTAGATAAGTTATCTACTTTTTCTCAATGGTGCATAGGGCACTACACTGTACACTACGCTACGCAATTAACATATCCGGACCGAAGAGCGGGATTTGAAATCTTCCTTAATCAAATATTCCAATCCATAACTTCTTGGTCATTCGAACAATTGGATCCATTTTTTTGTAATATTTGTAATAATGCTTTGATTTTTTTTTTTTTTTGAATATTCATAATAGATACATTGGAACGTTTGCTTTTTGTTTATCCATGATGTGGTATTTATTTCACTCTAACTACTGCGCGCTACAACTGTGTGCAAGCAAAACAGTTATACAGAAGTGACTGATATTGTTCAGTATAAATTAGGCTTGAGGACAAAGCTTTTTGCTTCTAATCCGGTTGACATTATAATCAAATTATAATAAAATTATGTGACTTTATAACAATGTCAGTGCTCACTCTAACTACTGCGCGCCACAGCTGTGTGCAACTGAGACAGCTTGAATGAAGAAACTGATAGTGTTCAGTATAAATTAGTATTATTGTGTAATTAATATACTCAAATTATAATAGTATTACGTGACTTAATAACAAAGTTAGTTTTTAAGTTATATAACTGGTATATTTATTGAATAATCCTTTTCTACTAGATCCATGGTCTCTGTTTGACATTTACAATCCCGGAATAAAGTATGGAGGCAGTTTAAATGTGACTTCAATAGGTTTATGGACGCCAAATACAAACCATCAGAAATCTTTGCCATCGAAGTCGTTCAGAAATGAAACAGTTCTTAGAAAAAAATCCAAAGACATATTTGGCAGCTATGAAAAGGATACATCAACAAAACGTAGGTTTTTTATTTATTTATTTATATCTTTATGTTTAAAATTTCAGTTATCTAAGTAACTAACTAACCACGCCGCTTCTACACAAGGGTAGGCAGGGAGAATAGAACGCCATGCCACTCTGTCTTTGCAAGCATTCTTTGCCTCTTCCATAATCATGCATCTTCTCCTACATACCTGCCAAATATTTTGACTTCTGACATGACTGCTTTCAAGTTTTTGAGATACCTGATCATGTTTATTTTTTCTCGGTCTTCCTCTGCTCTTTTTTTCAACTACATTCGCCTCATAAATTTGTTTTACCGTTCTTTCCTTGCTCATTTGTTTCACATGTCGCTCACTCCTTTCAAGAACATCATAAATCGAAAATTGTCAATGTTCAGCTGTTTTCGGAATGCCCAGAAAATGTACTATATCCCAGCAAAGGAGGCATATTTTTAACTTAATATTTACCCGCTACAGGGCAGAAATTGTTGTTTTTGCATTTTGAAGAAAAGGCTTTTTTGATTTATTTTTAAATATACTGTATATTTTTCAAATGGAGAAAAAACCTTCACGTTTTACCTAAAAAGTAAAACTTTTTACTGTTGCACAGTAAAAAGTTCAATAAGTGGCTTTATATTTATTTTTAATACATTGTATTATATTTTTAAAGGAGTAAGTGATCTGAAACCATCTCAACACACCTTTCTTAATTTTATCAATTACAGACATTTGAACACTCAAAATATTGTTATTATTATTAATTTGCGCTTTTGATGCCATGTTTCCAATTGTTTTTTTGTT
This sequence comes from Brachycentrus maculatus, assembly GCF_059751285.1. Taxonomy (NCBI): domain Eukaryota; kingdom Metazoa; phylum Arthropoda; class Insecta; order Trichoptera; family Brachycentridae; genus Brachycentrus; species Brachycentrus maculatus. Next base: position 505,897 of record NW_028280953.1, read on the forward strand.
TTTTTTTAGAATATTTCAATGCAGTTGGTTTTCCAACTACAGAAGGAAAAACGTTTCAAAATGCACAATGGTTGTGGTACAATACTCTTGATAAAATTTCCCGGAGAAAAAACCTACAAGGAATCATTATCGATTCTACAATTGCAGTAAGTAACAATTTAAATAAAATAAAAAAACTATACAAGATTGTATAAAACAATAAGAATAGGTACTTGAAGAATTGGCAGTATTAACATAGGCATTATATCAAATATTTATATTGGCATAAACAGGGATGTGTTATGTCACGGGATACCCATTTAACATCATCATCCAAATATGTATCACATTTACATAAAATATTGAGTTGAGATATGTATCACATTAACATAAAATATTGAGTTAAGATTTGTATCACATTTACATAAAATATTGAGTTAAGATATGTATCACATTTGCACAAAATATTGAGCTAATATATATGTTACACGCATGTTACATAGATGTGATATATTCACATTTATATAAAATATTGAGTTAAATAAATAAAATATATATCACATTTACATAAATTATTGAGCTAAGATATATATCACATTTGCATTAAATATTGAGTTAAGATTACAGAAAAACCGAAAGGAACCTTAATGAATTACTTGTCCACGCCATATAACGTGGAAATGGATACCATGCATCGCCACAACTATATCTTATACACTCTGCTTATGGATATATACAATTTCAAGTAAGTCCTCTTTATGAATATATACAATTTCAAGTAAGTTCTCCTCGTGGATATATACAATTTCACGCTAGTTCTCCTCGTGGATATATATATATATATATATATATATATATATATATATATATATATATATATATATATATATATATATATATATATATATATATATATATATATATATATATATATATATATAATTTCAAGTAAGTTCTCCACATTTCTTCAACTGCTTTTAATGTCTGGCTCTGAAATTTTTATTGTGTTTGGGTACCGGTTTGATTCTCAAAGTTGTAAAATATTAGATGGACCGGGAATTAAACCGTTTTTTTTTGTAATGTCACATTAAAAGTTATTTAAAAATCAAATCTTCTCTCCTTCCCCGTTTTCTTCTTGGTGCAGACGTTGTGGTGTTTTTTAAGAAATATTAGCCTCCCACGATGCCGATCCTCAGGTGTCAATCCATCTCTTTGTTGGTCTGCTCCGGAGTAGTCTACTTTGAGGTTGGCATGATGGTTCAGCTTTATCATTTCTCTTGGGTCCCTTAGACTTTATCATGTCCACCTTCAACTATATTATTTCCCTCCGGTTCCTTTTATATCCATTTTTGACTGTATTAGTTTATATTAGTGTTACCATTTTGGCTGTCCAAACTTAAAACACAGTAAAGGACATTTTTTTGTAGTACTTTTTTTTGCATTTTTGGACTAAGTAGAATCTACTTAGTCCAAAAGTGCAAAAAAAACGTAGTACAAAAAAATGTCCCTTACTGTGTTTTGAGTTTGGACAGCTGATTTGTTAACAATGTTTTTTTTGTATTGGTCTCGTCAACAAATAAGTAAATAAATAATATGTTCTGTTTCAGAATGAACGTTATACGGACCAACAGTTGGGGATACATCAAGAATGGATCCTGGACGGGAGTTGTCGGGGTTCTGGTGAGGAAGGAAGCTGATTTGGGAATAACTCCAACTCAATATAAAGAGAACAGGTTCCATATTGTGGACCAGACTGTAGTGACATGGCTTGCTAGGTATGCTACCCTTACAATGTAACCATTAAGAATTCCAATAGTGATCATGGCTTTAAGAACAGTGTACGTCGATGGTTGCTTCTCGTTGGAAGGGACAAGGTAGAAAGTGAATTAATTAATGTCCAGGTGTAATTATTTTATTGTTTAACCTTTGTACTGTAAATTGTTATTGTATCTATTGTATGTAATTAATATAATCTAATTATAGAAAAAAAAACAAATAAATTTTTTAAAAGATTGTATTAACATGCAAGTATTTCGGCTCAACACAGGCCATGCCTTAAGAGCCGTAATACATATAGTAAAAAAAAAATTAAATGTTTTCATCTATGAAATAAAAAAGGTAAAATCAACCTTGATGAAGATAAGCTATTCCCGGAATTTGAAATCCCGAAAATATATATGTTTGTATTGTGTCCATGTGAGTGTATGTGTGTGTGAGTGTGTTTGTTTGCGAAAGAATGTTTGTTTTATACCATGTATATATTTGCAAAGACCTGTAATTGGCTTTGTGGTAATTGTTTTGTTTACTGTCATGTATTAGAAGCTGTTGGTTTTCCTAAAAAATTAAAAAATATAAACCATGGTTTACTTGATAACTTTGTTAAGACTGTCCCTGGTTTTTGCAAATGATAAATATTTATGCCCCAACCAGAAACATGAGAAAACGTCAAATATTTTACTGTTATAACAGCCGGACAGTGTATGGATTCAATGCTCCTATACACCGAATGCGAAACAATGGCAATGATTTTGCGGACCATATTGATATCTGGAATTTGTTACTTCCTAACTATAAAGCGATAATAATTACAATATTTCAGGCTAATGCATAATTCCTTGTTTTATATGTTCATCCTTGTTTAGATAAGTACTTTTTGTACCAATAATATATTTAAAAAGAGAAAATATATATTATATTTTTCAATATGCACAAATTATTATGGACAAATTAGCTACGGCTGTTAATAAAAGAAGAAAAAAACACATGATAACCATTCTAGTAATCAAATTTATGTATCGTAGTCGTACAGGAGAAAGTGATCAACTAACAAAACGTAAAATGTTCAGGAGGGCCATTTAAGTCAATTTTGCTTGGCAAGAAAATAAATATCATAGCAGTTAGTCATTTTTAAATAGTCTATATATTATATTTCCAAGTTTAAAATCCTTTGGAATTTAATTTGGAATTTTGGAATGTGGTACAAGCCTCGACCTAGTCTATTTTTTGGATGCATTTCACAAAAAAAGTCTTCTTACTTTTGACTTATACATTTTAAATTTAATAACTAACTAACTAACCATCACGCCGCTTCTCCGCAGGGGTAGGCAGAGAGATAGAACGCCACACCACTCTGTCTTTGCAAACATTCTACGCCTCTTCCACGTTCATGCATCTCCTCATACATACCCGCCGATTGTTACGATTCCTAACCTGACCGCTTTCAAGTATTTGGCATACCTAATCATGCCAAGTTTTTCTTGGTCTTCCTCTGCTCCTTTTTCCAATTACATTCACCATTTATAATTTACAATTCAATTAATTAATAAATAATGTTTATCATTGCTTTTAGGCCAGCAATTTTATTCCGACATCCGTCAAAGGAACAGGGCCTCAAAGACAGTTTCACAAAACCCCTGGCTCCCGATGTATGGTGGGCCACAATCGGAGTACTGATCATCACCACTGTTCTGCTGAGGATAGCGTTTTCACACGAGGTACTTACAATCTTCTTCTTCTGTAGAGATTCCCTTACCATGTACTAACTAGCACATTGATCGTATCACCAATCACCAGTCTTAACTTTATTTCGGTAATGTAAAGACAAATCTGTCTCAAACCAAATATAACAGGAGAGCAAAAACAAACTTGTGAAATTAAATAACCCATATGTTTTATGTATTTTTATATGTACATATCTTCATAAAACTAAATAAGTATTGCAACCACAGCTATATCCTATTTCCAGAGTATGGAATACACTGTTTTAGACATTTTGTGGAACAAACTAAGAAAATGATAAATTTGACATATATACCCCTTTGCCTTTACACTACCGATTTATGATCACCATAAAACTTCTTAGTGTAGGTACATTACGGAAAATGGCAACCTTCAAATAGTAAATATTGTAAGTGTACTGGCAAAAAACTCAAAAATATGCAATTTTGACTTGATGATGCATATTATAAGTTTATATATTAATTTTTAAATCAAACACAGATTTTTTTAGTCTAACAAGTTGTATTTTATTAACAAAAACACAAAAAAAAATCATATTGAAACAATTGTCACAATATTAATTTTTTATGTGTTTCTGTTAATAAAAAACCACTTAGTAGACTCAAAAAATCTGTGTTTGATTTAGAAATTAATACGTAAATTAAAATAGAGTTCTACAAATTAAACGCCAAATCAATGAATACATATTATTAGTTTTAAACATTCTATAAACTGGCAAGATTCTGTCCGCCTCCGTAGTGTAATGGTCAGCACGCTCGGCTACCGTTCTGGAGGACCCGGGTTCGATTCCCAGGGGGGGTAAGAATAAATATGAGTGATTTTTTCACTGTAATATTTATTCAATATTACCCTGGACTGGTACTTGAAGCGGAGGGCTGATCACCTTTCTTTCATGTGTAAACGATCAAGATAACACTGCGTTTATATGACGCAGTGCCATATGCACCATTGGGGTGCGGATAAGGGTTTTATTATTATTATTATAAGCTGGCAAGATACACTAAGTAGTTTGAAATGTCATATTTATGTGGTTTTACAAGTAAATTCACCTTTGAGTATAATAGCGGGTATTTTATACAGGCTAAAAGCTTTATGTATGAGGAGATGCATGAATGTAGAAGTGGCGAAGAATGTTTGCAAAGCCAGAGTGGTGTTGCGTTCGATTCTCGCGGCGTGATGGTTAGTTAGTTTTTTAAAAGCTTTTAATAACAGGTTTTCAAACAGGGCATTTTAGAGTTAAGGTGTTTTGCCAGTTTACCCACGATATATTTTTTTAATCTTCTTCTTGGTGTGCCTTGTATGCTGTTTTTAAGAGGGATTAGTCTCCTACGATATCGATTCCCAGCTGTCAATCCATCTCTTTGGCGGTCTGCCCGGGAGTCTTCTACCTTGTAATCTGGATGGTTACATTCTCCTCACATCGTATACCATTGTCTCCGTCATTGCCTTCCCCACCTAACGACATCTTCTTTCTAGCATCTTTCTCTTATCTTGATGTTCCTTATTGTATCTCATATACTCTTGCCAAATATGCTCCTTAGAGTCTTCATTTCTGACATTCTTAGTGCATTTTTTGGTTAGTACAGTGTCTGCTCTGCATTCGATCCCATATCTCTCACTCCTTTCAAGAACGTCATAAATCAAAAATCGTCAATTTTCAGTTGTGCATGTTTTCAGAATGCCCGGAAAATGTACTATATCCCAGCAAAAGAGGCATATTTTTAACTTAATATTTACCCGCTACAGGACAGAAAATGTTGTTTTTGAATTTTGAAGAAAAGGCATTGTTTAATAATTTTTTAAATATACTAAATATTTTTCAAATGGAGAAAAAACCCTCAGGTTTTACCTAAAAAGATCTGTTGCACAGTAAAAAGTTCAATAAGTGACTTGATATTTATTTTTAATATATTGTGTTATATTTTTAAACTTTAAAAACGTTCTCCAGAAAAATCAAGTTTTTTGATTTATGACGTTCTTGAAAGGAGTGAGCGATATGTCATGATGGGTCGCACGCAAGTTTTATATATTTTAATTTTGCTGCCGATCTTCATGTCGGGGTTTTTCTATAAAGAATTTTGCAGACATCTTAAGACGACTGCAGTCTTGTTTACTTGCCCCATCACTTCACATGGTAGATCTGTTCGACCACACAGGTCCACACCCCAGTATTTGAACTTTTTCACCTGTTCTACTATGACGGCATCCACAGTCAAGCTACATCCCATCGGGATTCGAGAGAACACCATGCTCTTAGTCTTTGTAGCATCAGATATTTATAATAATATCAATTCCGTAGGTATTTAATAAGCAAAAATGTATTAATTCCTGTATTTTTTAAGGCAAAGTACATAAAACCTTCTGGTTCTCAACAACAATCAGAAATGATCGAGGATGACTCATGGAATTATACTATACTGATGGCTATACCTGGTATTTTGTTCCAACAAGGTAATCTTTAAAGTCTGTTCAAATCATATCATCACAAAAAAAATTGTATTGACTTTGAAAAATATTTTTATAAATTTTGAGTGTGTCCAAATACTTGCTCACAAATCCACTTAGGAGTTTTTTTACATTTTTACATCTCAATATATATTCAATTTTATCACAAAGTTCTCAACTAATCAACCTATGTTCCAAATCTATTGAATTACTACCCGCAAGTCAAAAGGATCCTATACCGTTACATGAATACAAGTTTAAAAAATTAATACAATATGGTTGTTCAATAATGGACTGATTGGCGAATTGTTACACAAGAGTATAAAATGATTGCTAGAGCCAGTCAAATGCCAGGTCGTAAGCCCTGGGATGCTCAAACTTTCATCTTCTTTCATATAAACGATAGATGTTTCATCTCACATAAAGACGCCTTTAATGTTGATATATCATCCGTAGAGTGAATATTCCAGTGTCTATTTAGCTTTTCCACCTCCGTGGTCTAATGGTTGCATGTTTAGCTACCGTGCTGCAGGTCCTGGGTCCAATTCCCAGGGGGTGGGTTAAAATAAATCATTTTGATTTCACACTCTAATATTTTTTTTAGCATTTTTGCTTTTGCCTTATAGCACTTATTTTTACTTTATTGCTCTTCTCAACTTGTTTATCTTATAACTGTTTGTTATTTTTTTTTATTTTTACTTTAGCTCTAAATTAAGTTTGCCCATTAATCTTCGTAACTTTTTCTATATTTTATTCTTGCTGTTTACTTTTAACTCATTTAACATTTGTGAAATTTTGTAATTGGAATGTTACAATTACCTGTTTTATTTGTTATTAACTTTTGCAAATGTATTTATGTTAATGTTCTGTTAAATTTATAATAAATAAATAAAATGAAAATATTTGTTTTTTATTTGGAAATTTAACAAACGGTTACATTAATTAATTTTTATTTAAATCAAAAATAAAATAAAATTACCCTGGACTGATCCCTGAAGCGCAGGAGTGATCACCTTGCCATCTTATAAGTAAAAATCAATAAAATACTGTGTTAATATGATGTCTTGTCCGCCTCCGTAGTGTAATGGTCAGCATGCTCGGCTACCGTTCTGGAGGTCCCGGGTTCGATTCCCAAGGGGGGTAAAATAAATAAAAGTGATTTTTTCACTGTCTTATTTATTCAATATTACCCTGGACTGGTACCTGAAGCGGAGGGCTGATCACCTTTCCTTCATGTGTAAACGATCAAGATAACACTGCGTTTATATGACGCAGTGCCCTATGCACCATTGGGGTGCGGATAAGGGTTTTATTATTATTATTATTTTTATATGATGCAGTGCCCTATGCACCATTGTATGCGAATAAGGGTTAGAAATATAGTATGTTTTTCCAAATAGTGCTATTGAATAATATGTTGCATAATTATTTTCAGGTTTAGTGCACAACCCTTCAATATTTAGCGGACGGACTATATCATTGTTTGCTTTGGTTTTCACCTTCCTGTTGTACCAGTTCTATTCAGCTTCTATCGTTTCTTCCCTCTTATCTGAGCCTCCCAGAACCATCGTAGATCTCAAAGACTTGCTACATAGCAAACTGAAAGTCCTGATACAAGATATAGCGTACAATTACGATTTCTTTGAAGTGAGTAAAACTTTTGATTTTGTTTATTTGAGTATGTTTTCTAGGGATGGAAAGTGTAAGGAATATGGGTGTGTTATTGACACGTTTGTGAAAACAACATAGCTGCGATCGTGTGCATACCTGGATAGTCTGGCAAGCGGATTTTAATATTTAATTTAATTTAATATTAAGTCAATATTACCTTGGACTGGTACCCAAAGCGGAGGGCTGTTCACCTTTCCTTCATGTGTTAATGATCAATATATCACTGTTTATAGTTTATATGATGCAGTGCCCTATGCACCATCGGGTGCGGATAAGGGTTCGAAGAAGAAGGCATCATGGGTAGATCACTTAAATCAGCCTATTACAGGCTGCAAGCCCTGTGTGTTCCCAGACTTCCAGATTCTTCTTCATCTACATACTTATATAAAGAGTAGTATCTACTTATAAAGAGATATCAATATAAAAAAATTAGATATTAACCCTAGATAACTAAACATTTGTCCACACGATGACGCCCCTCTCCGAGAAAGTCAAGTGCACTTACCTTCCCGCGCTTTGCACTCGCCACGCTTTGTTTACCTTCCTGATTAGTGCAAATAGTTCATCGGGTGATGCGATTGCAATCATGGGTAGAATTTTAAATGTTAAACCATATTTTGCATATTAACACCTAAAGCGCGATGCCCTCAAACAAAACGCGCCCAGCGGTGGTGGGTCTGATCTGACCCAGTACAGAAATCGCCTTTTAGGCGTTTTTTGTCGGGTTTTTATATTTTATATATTAATCAAAATAGGCTACATAGCAATAGGATAATGTGTCATAAGTTTTGTATGAGAATTTTCAAGTTTTTGATAGTTTTGAATTTAAATTATCCAAGCGCTTCATTTTACATGCGAACTCGACCGAGCGCAGCTGCTAACTACCACCGCGTAGCATGTCGCATCCGCGTGAGGCATGATCGGCATGAAGCGGTGGTTGTAAACATGTTTATTTTTACTGAATTCAAATAATTTGTGTTTTTAATTTTTTAACTATATTTTAAGTCAACATCATAAAAGATAGAATTTTTAACTTTTATTTGTTATCTTCAAATATAAAACGTGGCGGTTAGCTCCAAAAACCACAAAATGATTCTGGGATTTTGACTTGAGTTCATAATTCAAGATAAATTTTTGTCCATAATGCAATTAAAATTTATTTTAAATACAGTGAAAATGGTAATTTTTTCATTGAAAAATATAAACAGAATTGCCCAAAATGGTGTAAATATTCATTTAATGTTCGCCATTTCTTACATAGATTTGCGGGTCTTAGAAATTATGAATATAATTTTGTACGGTACTACATAAAACTAATTTTTGGGTATAAATTATTTTTATATACAAGTTCGTTAGACATAATAGGTAACAAATTTAATTTTAATATTGACAAGTAAATTATTATCCAAAAATCAGAAGACAATCGCTACTTTTCTTGTTAAAGTCGATGTCTTCATCACTTACTGACATTTCTTACAAAACCAAGTTTTCTGTTTCACTTTAAAATTCTGTATCTAAGGTTTTTGAATTCTAAATCACTGTCATCTACACTACTTTCTCACTTTTCTTTCAATTTTAGAACTGTCCAAAAGTCGTCCAATCTCGTTATGAGATATTTATTTTTTTCCTGCCATTCATTGTGGTAAAGTGTCGTAAAGATTTTTTTTTTTTAAAAACTAGAAATTGTTCAAACATAAAACAGTTTATTGTGAAGTTTTGAAGTTAGTAACTTTGTGTATGTCGGTGTTGTATATATACATAAATCTATTATATACTATATATTACCACTATTTGTGGTATTTTCTAAGTAAAACTTAAATTAAAAATGGTTAGATTTTACCAAAAAGTAACTGCCGAATCAATTTATGAAAATATTAACAACTTATGTAATAATTACACTTTTTTAAACGTGATCCTTAGTATTTTTCATACAAGTAAACAAATAAATCAGTTTAAAACGAATGTAAAAAAAACAATATACAGAATCAATCGCCAAAGATTGACAATGTTTGCTTTTGTTTTGGGGAGTTCGAGGGCACGGCAGACGGCACACTAACACATTGATAGCGAACAACTGACCTTACTCAACATGATTTTTGATCTTTTATTTGTTCTTTTTTTTTAAATAACTCATTCGAATCTGGTCCGATAATTTTTGTTTATATCTCAATTTGTAGGTAATTGTTTGAAGAACGATTACACTGAAGGAAAACGACGTAAAAAAATTACCTATTAAGTAATTAATAATTTTCCGCGATGGTGGGTCTGATCAGACCCACCATCGCAGAGGAGGTGTTAAAAGCATTGTTGAGAAGGATGGAAGTAGACTGAATGCAGTCGAAATGCAATATTTTAGAAGAATGTGTGACAAAATGATGAATGATAGATGTTCAAATAGTGAAATAAGGAAGGAATGCAAAGCTGAGATTATCATTATCGATACAATAAAGAAAGGTGTGTTGAGATGGTTTGGACATGTGGAACGAATGAGTGAGGAAAGAACAGTAAAACAAATGCGATCACACAATAATTAGGAAGTGACCTACAACTAAATCATCGTCCCGTTGATGAAAGTTCAGTTACTACGTTAGTTGTTCGTAAAGGTATGTATTATTATGACATCAAGGTCATGATAAAAGATATTCTTGGTGAGTCTTCAGACCCTGAAACTCCTGTTCATTCTGTGACTAATGTGCGCAAAATCTGTTATTTATGTCCATCAAAGGCTCGTAGGATGACAAAACATCGATGCACGAAACGCAAAAATGCCATTTGTCGATCGCACAATATTGACATATCGCTCACTCCTTTCAAGAACGTCATAAATCAAAAATCATCCATTTTCAGTTGTGCATGTTTTCGGAATGCCCAGAAAATGTACTATATCTCAGCAAAAGAGGCATATTTTTAACTTAATATTTACCCGCTACAGGATAGAAAATGTTGTTTTTGCATTTTGAAGAAAAGGTATTGTTTAATTATTTTTTTTAAATATACTTTTTTTTTTAAATATATTTTTCAAATGGAGAAAAAACCTTCAGGTTTTACCTTAAAAGATCTGTTGCACAATAAAAGTTCAATAAGTGGCTTGATATTTATTTTTAATACATTGTATTATATTTTTAAACTTTAAAAACGATCTCCTGAAAAATCAAGTTTTTTGATTTATGACGTTCTTGAAAGGAGTGAGCGATATGTAGTAAGTATACGGTATATTGATTTTCTGTCAAAATTTTATTCCCAATAAACCAAACCTATGTGTCATGTAACCAGTTACTATTTTCGATAAATACTTTTGATAATTTTTGCGTTTTTAATTGCGTAGTCCGCCTGACGAATGTTTGGTTACTATGTATCTACAAATTTTGACACAACGTTTGAAGAAGAAAACTTATGAAGTAAAATTTTAAACTATATTTTTATCATTTCAGACCACAACAGATCCGATAGCGCTAGAACTGTATAAGAAGAAGGTGATCGCTAAGGATTTAAAAGAAAATTTTGTATCTGCTGAAGATGGTTTGGAAAAAGTAAAACAGGGGGGTTATGCTTTTCATGTGAGATGTTTTTTTAAATATCATTTATAATTAGCCGTACCTGGCCACATATTGCTGTGGATCACTCTGCTTTAATAAAAAAGACAGAAAATAAATAGCAAACAATTCTAATATGCATAATTTCATAAATTTCATAATGCTTGTGATGCAATGAAAATATGAAAAAAATCTATCAAACAACAATGCAATCGAAAGAATTGAAAATGTAAAGCGACAACAGCTGTCAAGAAGCACTGTGTCCGCCATGATAAATGTTAAGTATTGTGATTTTGTTTTTAAGTTGGCAAATAGATGGCGCTGCCATGCTAGTATAAAAGCTGCTTAAAAAGACAAACATAGTTTCAATGTCCCATGTAAAAAAAATAGCTGTCCCAGGTAAATAAATGTGCAATACAGGTAAATGGTGAATGTTGCACTTGTGTAAAGTGATGTCAGGTCAATATGCCCTGTAAATACTCAGACTTCCACATTCTTCTTTATCACGACAGGCGCCGTGGCATAGTTGGGTAAATGCTCAACTGCGAAACCTGCGTCGTGGGTTCGATTCCCGCCATTTGCAAAATAATTTGAAGAAAGATTTATTTTAAATTTGTCTGGGTGTTTTTGATTTGTTTTTCACATTTACCTTCCATATCCTTTCTATTCTACCTGCGGACAACCCTCAAAGTAAAGACTTGGCGGATTATTCCTTTAATAATTTTTTTTTATAAATCTGTTTTGTTTGTATTAAATTATAAGCTAAAATAATAAAACTGAAAATTATATCTTCTGGCGTTTCTCATGTATGTGATTATTATCCAGGGTTCAGACCTCACATACTAACAAAAGATTTCTGCTCAATAAAAAGCTTCTTTTCATCTCACTAATAGATGTCTCTAATGAAGTTCAAGAACAATGTTTCGAAATTGGATCATATATATGGAACTTCCAAGACTTCGAGTAGTGTGATTGTCAATGATGGGTAGAATTGGTGAATGTTACACGTGTGTAAAGTGATCACTTAAACCAGCCTATGACGGTCGTCAGCCCCGTAAATGCCCAGACTTCCATAGACTGACATTTCATCTTTGATGAGACGTCAAAAATGTGTGTTAATTGCGTTTTGTTTGTGCATTCAGATTGACGTAGCCCGAGCCTACAAGATGATTCCTGAAACTTTTAGTGAAAGAGCTGTCTGCGACCTTGCCGAGATGCAGCTATTTCCGGCTAGACCTCTTGTGACACTCGTCAGGAAGAAGTCTCCCTACAGGCAGCTTGTATCCAAAGGGTAACTTGTTATTCGTTATCTACTGGTCACAACTCTAGATACATACAAAACGAATTAAAATAATCTAAAATTTAGACTTAGACTAGATTTAACTAAAAAAGAAGGGTAAAACAAATTTATTAGGCGAATGTAGTTCATAATAGAAGCAGAGAAAGATTGAGGAAAGCTTTGCTATGATATTTCAAATACTTGATAGTGGTTTTGTCCGCCTCTGTTCTGGAGGTCCTGGGTTCAATTTCGAGGGGGGGTCAAATAAATATAAGTGATTTTTTCACTTTTATATTTATTCAATATAACCCTGGACTGGTACCTGAAACGGAAGGCTGATCACCTTTCCTTCGTGTGTTAACAATCAAGATAACACTGCGTTTATATAATGCAATGCCCTATGCACCATTGAGGTGCGGATAAGGATTTGAATGAAGATGAAAGAACTTGTTATTAATTTAAGTTTTACTTGGTAAATACCACTATTTCTTAAAACCTATTGTAACACGTGTTTCGATGCATTCCGCATCATTTTCAATCACCGTATGTGAAACTAAGTCTACGTTATTTATTTTAATCCTTTATTCACACTCGATGGTGCATAGGGCACTACATCGTACAAACGCAGTGTTATCTTGATCATTAACACATGAAGGAAAGATGATCAGCCCTCCACTTCAGGTAATATTGTACCAGTCCAGGGTAATATTGAATAAATATTAGAGTGAAAAATCACTTATATTTATTCGACCCCCATGGAAATCGAACCCGGGACCTCCAGTATGGTAGCTTAAGGTGCAGACCATTGAAGAAGAAGATGAAAAATTGAAGAGATGAAGACCACAAAGTATTCTGTGATTTGCAGATTACGTCGTATCCAGGAAGTGGGTGTGATGCAGTACCAGCGCATGGTGTGGCACCCGTCTCGGCCCTTGTGCCCGCCGAGCGCGCAGGGAGGAGTCGGGAGTGTTTCCATCACCGGATTCGCCACGGCCTTACTTCTCCTGGCAGCCGGATCCTTCCTGGGGCTGCTCATCATGCTCCTGGAGATCGTAGACTTCCACCGTGGCTGCAGGGCTTTACGGCCCATATGAGAACCTAACCTCAACTTATATTTAGAATATTTAAAGCACTAACTTTGTGGTTCATTGTAATATACAGTGGTACCTCGACATACGAGTTTAATTCGTTCCGCAACCTTGCTCGTATCTTGAATTACTCATATCTCAAAGCAAATTTCCCCATACAAAACAATTGAACTACCATTAATCCGTTCCAACCTCCAAAATGTCACCCCCAGTTATTTTTGTTACGTGGTTTTGAATAATAAAAACGTATTTATAAATATCAAATATTTATTGCACAAAAACAAAAAAGAGAATGTAAAGAAATAAATTAGATATCCTCACTGGTCTTTGCCTTTTTCGCTACATTTTTCTCGCTTTCACCTGTAGGCCGTTTAGAAAAAAACATGTCCAAAGAGGTTTGTTTCTTCCTCCCTCTCAGAATGTTCCGGAAATGAGTTAGGCAAGTGTCATTAAAAAGGTCAGATGCACGACCTGTTGCAACTTTTTCTGGGTGTTTTTTTTCCACGAACTGTGAAACTCTCTCCCACATTCCTAAGATCTCCTTTATCTCACTTGTAGAAATAACCTCCTCCTCTGACTCCTCAAAACCAATTTCTTGCATAACCTCAGTATGCTGCTGTGACTGTAACTCTTGTATCTCCTCAGTCGCCAGTTCCTGGGTGTGCTCCTCGATGAGCTCGTTCACGTCTCTCTCTTCCACCTTTAGACCCATGGATTTCCATGGAACCGAACTCGTATCTCGAATTTCGCTCGTAACTAAAAGCAAAAAATCACTTGCTCGTCGGCTCGTATCTCGAAAAACTCGTATGTTGGGGCACTCGTATGTCGAGGTACCACTGTATTATAATGAGAAATAAAATAACTTTCCTTTTTGATCCACTTTTTTTTAATATTATAAACCAACTAGTTCCGGCATAAGGTTGTTACTGAAACTAGTTGGTTTATAATAATAAAAGTGAGTGGATCAAAACACAAAGTCACACAAAGCCAAGCTTTTTGTGATAGTTTGGGATTATTGCCCACTAAAAAAAAACCCTTCTCTCCTTCTGCTTCCCTGGAATCAACTTTCAAGTATTACTACAGGGAGGCAGCTATAGTCCTAGACCTTTTCTATGGTTTCTACACTCCTAGTCTTTGGTGGATCTTTCCACTTCTTCATTGGTCTTCAACCGACCTAACCTAATCTTACCCTACTTTCTTATTCTGCTTGTACCCTGTGATGTCTTAACGTTGTAGATCGCTCTGGCAAACAAAGGCTTCGCAGTCCAGAACAACTCCTTACTTTTCCTCACCCAACCTGCATTGTTTTAAATTTGTTTATATTTGTCCACCTATACAATTTTTGTTTAATCTTTATATCAGTGGTCTTCAACTGAAAGGGGATATTGTTTGTATTTATTTTGAATGGTTTGTCCGCCTCCGTAGTGTAATGGTCAGCACGCTCGGCTACCATTCTGGAGGTCCCGGGTTCGATTCCCAAGGGGGGTAAAATAAATATTAGTATTTTTTTCACTGTAATATTTATTCAAAATTACCATGGGCTGGTACCTGAAGCGGAGGGCTGATCACCTTTCCTTCATGTATAAACGATCAAGATAACACTGCGTTTATATGACACAGTGCCCTATGCACCATTTGGGTGCGGATAAGGGTTTTATATATTTTATATTATTTTAAATTGTTAGGTTAAATGGGTTATGTTTTTTACTCCGAAGATATATTGTGTCGGATGTAACTTCACGTGAAGATGTTCCTAGCTATTTTTTATTATTATTGAATTTTTTATAGTACCTGCCCGCGGCTCAAGGGTTTGGGACTGTTATTCGTAAAATTTTGCACAGTGTATAAAATGATCACTTATGTTAGGCAATGCCAGGTCGTAAGCTCTGTGAATGCTAAAATAACTACAAACACAGGTTACAAAACGGATAAGGGAAAAATATTTAGTCACAAATAAAAACACCATTGTAAATTTCATAAAATTTTTATTCAAATAATCTTTTGATAAAATTACGAAAAAAGAATCGAACGAGTCTATTAATTCTAACATATTCTTGTTATTGAAAATCACTACAATTTATTTTATCTAATACTTTAAAAATTCAAATAAAATAATTTCTAATAAACCACTTTATAATCTTATCAATAAACTAATAAATATTAAACAAATGTCCAAATTACAAGAATGAGAATAAAAATCTTTACTTGAAATAAATTTACACATTTTTCGGAATCGGATAAAAACACTTAGGTTTATGAAGACCATGAAAAAAATATGCATTTTGAAAATTAACACACCACTTAATATGTCAACTGATATTATGTATTGATTTGGCATTAACTATATGGATAAATATGATGATTTAAATGTAGAAATAAAACACTTGTTTAAGACCACTATTTTAAGTTTATTAATGTAAACAGTACTAGTTTGAAAAACTTCAGATGTTCTCATCAAAGCAGTTTATTTTTTCATCTATTGATGAGAACTTCTGCAGTTCTCAAAACAAGTCATGTCTACATTAATAAACTCACAAACATTATCATCACTGGAGTGATGTGGACAACTGATAATGACCAGAGCATTTAGCATCATTGGTACTTATACGACTGAATTCAAATTAATTTTATGTAAAGTCAAGGCTTTTTTCCCGTGTAACTCAGTGGAATGGCGTTCCGGCACCTTTGTTCACCTTTTTTTTTAAATTTTCATAATCAATTAAACGAAACTATGTTTGTGGTTATGTTATTACAATCTTGATTTATATATTTCATCAAAATGATAAAATATGGTATTGATAATAATAAATAAATAATATTTTTTAGTAAAAAGCTTGACATGAAGTGAGTTTCCAAGACCTTTTTTGTTTAAAAAAAAAAAGCCCTCTGTAAACTCTTTTATATCTTTTTTCCATTATTTTTGTTAATTTAAAAAATTAGTGTCACTAAAATCATTGTTATCAACTAACAGTCGGATTACCATGAAATTTTGACATTTATCGGTTGAAAGTACCTACTTTAAAGAAATCACATAATTCTGCAAACAGTGTTGCCATATATGTATCAGACCAGAGACTTATTGAGTGATGTGTTATTATTCTATGGAAATTTAAAAGAACTTGTCTATTTTTACATACAATAGGCCCCGCGTTTAACAATCACTAAAACTATATTCCAACCCGCTTTTCATAGGATCCCAATTTACACTAGTTTAGTTAAGTTTAGTTTTAAACCAAGTTTAAGTCTAGAAAGTTGGCAGGCATATTTGTACAGAGGGTGGCTAGTCCACCGCTATACTGGTTGCTAATAATAGTTACAGAATCACAACTCTCGCTAAACTTTTCACAGTAATTTACAATAATAGTTACAAATATAAATATATAGTCAAACAATTTCTTTCAATGCTTAAAATCTTACACACTAAATAGGTTTGGACTGGTTTTATAAACTGCGGCCACATGGTAAAAGATATTGCTTTTGCACTCTTATTGCTCTTTATATTTTACAAGGAAATTCAATTCAATTCAATTTATTTACAATTAACATACATATTACAAACTTAAAATTAAAAGCGTATACATTAAAATCAAAAGTATGCAAGACTACTATTGCTTAAGGTGTAGAAGAATCCCGCTTCGGAAAACTCCTTCAGACACATGGAATAATATCCAATGAGATATTGTTCAACATAGCGTTAGCTCTTCCTACAGGCATAACTATCGGCAGGTTGGTCCTGTGTATAGGAATGTGAAACAATCTATGCCGACGCTGTCTTAGGTAACTATCGGGAACATACAGACCAATGCTCCGGATAATTTAATGATTATCGATCATACCGCGCAACAATCGATGAAAATGCGTAATCAAATACACATTCCTTCTAGTCTCTAAACTATTGTAACCAAGTATACCCTGGAGAAACTGGGTCGGGTAGAGCCAAGGATAATAGCCGTATTCTTTCATGTAGAGATACCTCATAAACTTCTTTTGGACTTTTTCTACATAAGAGAGTACTTGGGTTCGTGTGGCCCCCAAATAATTGAGCCACTCTCGAGTCTACTTCGCACCAAGGAGTTATAAAGAGTTCTCAGCATGCGGGTATTTTGGAAAACCCTGGCAGTACGCAGAACAAATCCTAGCATTTTCAATGCATTACCACTGACCGCCTCTATGTGATCGTGAAATGTCAGGGTGTTCACAAACCTTATTATTGTAATTTACAATTTTTAGTACTCAACTCAATATAAAAAAGAAAACAAAGAAACCATAACATATTTTTAATTTAAAATATAGAACAGCCTCACTGGATTTTGCCAGTGCCTTCCATTTCTTTGATCATTTCCTTCCATCAAGATTTTTACTGAAATATTTATGTAATACCTTCTTCTTTTTCTTATACTCATACGAACCTATTGGTGCATAGATCACTTCATCAAACTGACCATTCTTATTGCTCTTTACGATATCACAAGGAAAATTAGTTAGTATATTTTAGTACTCAACTCAAGGTGATATAAAAACGGAAGAATCAAATGCGTACTTTTAATTTAAAATTTACAATAATGCTTCCCCTCCTGGGTTTTGGCTGTGCCGAGATCACATTTAAAAATTCCTGTCAAATATCCAGATTTTTACTCTTCTTCTTCTTCTGCACCCAATGGTGCATAGGGCACTGCATCAAATTGATGCAATGTAAAGTTGATTGTAAATTTAATAAAGGCAAGGTGATCAGCCTTAGAGTCCAGGGAAATTTAATAAAAATTAAAGTCATTTTGATGATAATCATTTGATTGATAAATTGATTGATAAATCATCAAATTAACACTTCCCCAATTCGATGCAGTGCCTTATGCATCATTGGGTATGGATACTGGTCAGTAATAGTAGTAGTAATACGTAGCAGAAACTTTTCTAGAAATTCGACAACAGCAAATTCGCAGAAACCATTTCAACAAAACCAAAATGTTACAAATATTATTGTTTTATCTATTAGATTATCTGTATTAAAATATATTATTGGCTCGTTTGCTACATAAGAACTGTAACATTATGTCAATAAATTGGCTTTGCTTACTAAAATATTAAATTTGAATTGCTGTGTTGTGTCATTGTAGGAACTATGTCAAGAAAAGTATCAAAATAAAACTATTAAAAATTAAAATAAAAAAATTTCTTTTACCATATGCCACATATACTTATTTCTAAAAATACAAAGTATAATAAAAAGTAGTCATTAAAATTTTTAATTTAATAAATAAATGTATTTTTAAACACTAGCAATGCTTAAAGGCTTATTATTGTATTAATTAATATTAATTAAAAAATATTCCACTATGTGGCAAAGTTAAAAATACAAAAAGAGACATATCATTTCTTTATATCTAAGTTCTAATTTGACGTATTGTTTTGAACCTTTTTACAACTAATTCGTTTTTCTAGTGTTCATAGATATAGTAATTATTAAATTGTCTATCTAAAGTTTTGTGAATTCGAAAGTGCGTTTTAAGAAAACGCATTTTGATAACGAGATGTTATAAAACTTGGTGTCTGGCATCATCAGATTTTTAAAAGGAAAAACAGTGCCTCCTATATGAGAAATACAAGCCTTACTAAGCCAAGCCTATCTAAGCACTAATATATGATATATGATATATTGATGCTTAGATATGACATCAGTCGGTCGCAAAAAAGGTCACGGATTTCCATAACATTATGTATATAATAATAATAATATAAAACCCTTATCCGCACCCCAATGGTGCATAGGGCACTGCGTCATATAAACGCAGTGTTATCTTGATTGTTTACACATGAAGGAAAGGTGATCAGCCCTCAGCTTCAAGTACCAGTCCAGGGTAATATTGAATAAATATTACAGTGAAAAAATCACTCATATTTATTCTTACCCCCCCTGGGAATCGAACCCGGGTCCTCCAGAACGGTAGCCGAGCGTGCTGACCGGAGGCGGACGATGTATATAATATGTTGATAACTTCATATAAATTTGAAATTAAATTAAAGTAATTCAGATAATCCTAGATAACTAAACATTCGTCCACGCGACGACGCCCTTCCTCGAAAAAGTCAAGTGGACTTACTTTCCTGCACCCCATACTGGCCAGGCTTTGTTTACGGAATAGTGATTTATTTTTAAATGTGCCGACTCTCTAGCTAAGGAAGCCGTTTTAAATGGAAGTACGAATTTCTCTAACTACCCATCTGATGACCTTTTGACGATTCCAAATATTGATATGTCTTCCAGCTGGTCCCTCAAATGGAACACCTCCAAAATTTCAGAGGAAAAACATTACTCTCTCATTCAGCCTACTGTCCCGTCCCGTCTTTGGTTTAGGAAAATTTCGATGAACAAGAAAGATACATCCATCATTTGTCGAATGAGGATGGGTCATTGCTGTAGCACCTTGCGAGGATTGGTGTCTTTGACTCCCCCATTTGCGAGTGTGGTTGCGAAGAGGAAGACCTTAACCACATATTCTTTGTTTGCCCAATAAATGACCAAATGCCAAATTTTTTTAAAACTCTGGCCCCGCTTATTCCCCTCCCTACAGATATCCATCTCATCCTGGCGAGCAGGAACCCTATTATGTACAGACTTTTAGTTGTTTTTTTTAAATTAAATGGAATAAATTTATAGTTTAATAATAAGTCTATCATATTTTATAATTCATAATTCAATTAAATTGACATTGGCAAATGTAATGTATTTCATGTGCAACGCCATTCCATATTAAAAAAAAAAAATGTCTCTTACATTCATTCCTAATAAACCAAACTTAAGTGTCATGCAACCAGTTACTATTTTTAATAAATACTTTTGATAATTTTCACGTTTTTAATTGCGTAGTCCGCCTGACGAATGTTTAGTTACTATGTATCTACAAATATAGTTTAGTTATCTTGGGTTAAAATTGTATAGTAAGTAAAATCACAAAATTGGTTTCCCGCTGAATCTAGAATGAAGCTATAATTTCAATTATAGCTTTCCAAATTCTCGCTCTAATTCTGTACATAAATAATGGCTTCATAACCTTTTATTGAGTTTCGAGTGCTTTTGGCTAGAATTTTCACTCATGAATTACATGAAATTATAGTTACTTATTTACAACATTTTGAGTGTGTCCAAATACTTGTTCACAAAATCTGGATTACCTCCAATTACAGGAGTTATTTTCATATTATTTTTTGACATCTCATTAAAGATGAAGAAGAATATGGAAGTCTGGGCATTCACGGGGCTGACGACCGTCATAGGCTGGTTTAAGTGATCACTTTACACACGTGTAACATTCACCAATTCTACCCATTATTGACAACCACACTACTCAAATTCTTGGAAGTTCTATATTTATGAACCAATTTAAAAACCTTGTTCTTGAATCACTTGAACTTCACTAGAGACATCTATTGGTCAGATGTAAAAAAATAAATAATAATAATATAGTTACTTATGCTTAAAGTTACTCTTTATAAAGTAAACCCACTCACGATTAGGGATATTAGGGATATACTAACTTATAAAGTTGAAGCCTAAGTAGGGCCATGATAAGCCTTAGTTTTATTTCACAGGCATTAGGACGTAATGTAATTTTAAAAAAATGGAGTTGTCAGTCTATATTGCATCACGCAATTGTATTTATGATATAGAAGGCACTGAAGCTGTCTTACTTGAATATAACTTCATCTTAAGCCGAGTACTCACTTGGCAAACCATAACTGTAACATCGACTACTGTAAACAACTTTAAAGCGTATGCTGACCATTTTCACCTTGTCATCTTGCCAACATAACACGTTATTAACATATTTTCAGTTACTCTATGATGTTTACAACCATGGTTTACTATTAAGTAACTATCAAGAATTAACTTGAATAATTACTGGCCATTTCTCTCGCACATACAATAGGATATAAAATAAATCATTAATATCATTGTCACTTTTCTAATAACCGAAAATTGTCAATTTTTTCAGTCATAATTATATTTTTCATAATGACATATCAAAGATATTATATACATATTGGATATATCAAAGATAAATGTTGATTTGGGCACCATTTACTATTCAGAAAACGATTTAAAATGGTGGCCCATTACATTAATTCAATATCTTTACTGTTAAGTTAAAACTGTCGCCAAGAAAAGGCGATTCAGTTAGCTAGACCATGTACTCCACATGCCTCCCGAGAGCCGCCATCAAGCTTGCCTCCTTTACAAGGCATCAGGTTCGCGCCGCCCAGGACGACCACTGCTGACAATCTGTCGGCAGTTTTCGTCTGAACTTCAGGACCCGGACCTGACTTGGGAGGATGCAAGGGAGCTGGCGGCCGACAGAAAAGCCTGGAGACAGTTTGTGGACTCCATATACTCCACATAGGGAGCGGTTATGGTTTATGAGTTAATGTATAGTAAAAGGATGGTTATCAAAGATCTTACATGTCTTTGTTTAATCTTCTTAATATGTTTGTGTTTAAGTATGGTATATGCTAAGCAAAAGCTATGATTGAGAGAATAAAAAAATATAACTGCTCTTTCAACTGTCATATTTATTTATTTTAATATGTAGGATTTTTATACTTTTAAAGAGAAAAACATATATTTTGAATCCTTCTCTTAATTTGTGTCGCTTCATACTTCCTACTCGTATATTAGATTGATTTTACTAGAAATGACAAGTAAAGTATGAGGTGCGTATTTAACACGTGATTTGATCATAATTTGGCATGCGTTCACAACCAAACCTATGGTCCCAGTATAGAGGAAGATTAGTATTATCGAAGGAAAATACGCAAGTAAAATGTCAATTGATAGCACTTATTTACCAGTGCCTTCTTGGCATATTTGGAATATCTTTAAGAAATAAATTTCGTGAATATTTAAAAGCGTGTTAAACCAATTATTAAATACGAATGTATTCCAGAATTGGAAAAGTCACATTAACTGTTATACAAATATCCCTGTTTTATGAATAGCAGTAGGATGACAGATTCTTCAATTTGTCAGAACCTTCCCAAAATTCAAATTATTATAATTATTTTTGTTTGCAACCTGGACTGCTCCATGTTAAACACATCACTCACTCCTTTCAAGAACGTCATAAATCAAAAAACTTGATTTTTCAGGAGAACGTTTTTAAAGTTTAAAAATATAATACAATGTATTAAAAATTAATATCAAGCCCCTGATTGAATTTTTTACTGTACAACAGATCTTTTTAGGTAAAACCTGAAGGTTTTTTCTCCATTTGAAAAAAAATTTGTGCATTTAAAAAAATTATTAAACAATATATTTTCTTCGAAATGCAAAAACAACACTTTCTGCTCTGTAGCGGGTAAATATTAAGCTAAAAATATGCTTCTTTTGCTGAGATAAAGTACATTTTCTGGACATTCCGAAAACATACACAACTGAAAATTGACGACTTTTGATTTATGACGTTCTTGAAAGGAGTGAGCGACATATTAAGGAAATGCATTTATCATACTTCTTATTTAGAGGGATTTCTATAAACAAAATATTAAATACTTATAACAGCTATTGTGAATTTTTTTTCAAATGGTTGTGTACATATTTTGAATCTAGGAGGCATTGATTTATCAATAATTGCCATTTTTCTGCACTTTCTTGAAGTGAAAATCTTTTTACATTAAATATATATTTAATTAAATAATGCTAGAACAGCAGGATATGATACTTTCAAAATAAAATAATAATGAAAGTAAATATGTGTGGAAGTGATGTGTAGAGTTAGCAAAAGAAAGATTAAGGTAGATTGATGTATTGGTTGATTCAAACGCGATCACTCGGACAAATGTTTGACAAAAGGGTGTATGATAGATGTTAGTATAGCTAAACTGGCAGTACACAACAGAGTACTGGAACCAACTGTAATGTTCATAAATTCATAAGTGAAGCACGGTATTAGCAAAAAAGGATGAAAGTAGACTGAATGCAGTCAAAAAGCCATCTTTCAGATGAATGTACGGCAAAATGTTGTGTACAATGGATATTCGAATAGTAAAATAAGGAAGGAATGCAAGGCTGAGATAGTCATTATCGACAGAATTAAGAAAGGTGTGTTGAGATGGTTTGGACATGTGGAAGGAACGAGCGAACTGTGGAAAAAATAAATAGGTAGGAACTGACCGGAGCATTTTGTTGTAATGTCACTCGCTGCGAGCCGTACGACTATGGATGGAACGCTTGGCTTGCTGTACTGACTATACGAATGCTCGCATAGTAGCGTGTTACGTTACGATGAGATGGCTCCAGTCAGTCTCCACCATATGAGGCGAATGTACAATAAGTTGAAAATGGAAGCAGAGGATGACCAAAACTTGGCATGATCAAGTATTTTAAATACTTGGGCGCAGTTAGGCCAGGATTTATAATAATCGGTAGGTATGTATGAGGAGATGTATGAGTGTGAATATTTGCAAAGACAGAGTAATGTGGCGTCGTGTTTTCTGTGTCTATGGTGTTAAAGTCAATTAGTTGAAAACTGTGTAAATAATTTGAAGAAGTATCATTTTTGCATAATTTCATAATAGCTTTCTACAAATTATATGTCTTTCCAATTAAATATATAAATTTTACCATCAATTTTAAGTCTACATTCGACATTCCTATTGTTTTCTACGTTTTTTTTTTATATAATAAAAAAATCATAGTTCCCCTTACCGATTAGTCATTCATTTCATTCTGTAAGAAAAATAAATGTATGTATTTGTGAAAAATAACTTCAATCAAATGTGTCGGACTACAAAAATGCGCGTTGGCAAGCTCTAGTGCTAAATGAACATAATTCAATTCATGTAACATTAAACATTCGTAAAAATAAATACATTTTTGCCATAGTTTATATTAAATTTATTATTTATGAGAGATTCATAACGAAAACACGCTGAGTTATTAGTTTAGATATAGGATTCACAATGAATGCACCCTGAATCTGTAATGAAGTAATGGGTTTATAGGAGATTTACAATCAATACACGCTCAAGTAATGTGTTTATGGGAGATTCACAATAAATAAATGCTGGATGATTAACCAAGTAATGTGTTTGTGAGACATTCACAACAAATACTCAATGGATCATTAGCCAAGTAATGGTTTTGTGAGAGATTCACAATGATTAGTCGCTGAATCATCAGTCAAGTAATATATTTATGAGAGATTCACAATGAATACTCACTGGGTCATTAATCAAGTAATGTGTTTATGAGAGATTCACAAGGAATACACGCTTGATTTGCGAGTGTTTCTGCCTAGAATTTTTCACTCTAACATGAAATTATAGAAAATCATAAAAATTCAATACATTTACACCTTGGATAAGGGTATAAAACCTGTACAGTTGGAGCCTTAATATGATGAACAGTGTTGCATAAGCCGTAGTCAGTCACTTAGACACACCGGATTTTTAATCAAGTAATGTGTTTGAGTTTCAAGTGTCACTGTTTTGTTCGTTGATCAATATTGATCACCGTTTTGTGGATGAGAGTCTTCAAGTGGGAATGTTTCTCAAGGATCCACAAGATCTTCGCCTCAACTGCTTCCAAAACCTCCTGTCAAGTTGCCTTTCCTGTAACACCTACGGGGACACAAACATTGCCATGTTTTCAAAGAAATGCCACATTATCCATTATTTTTTGACAGATATTTTATTCAAAAGTTGTGTTCTGTATGGAAAATCCCAGACAGGGCATATTATCGTTACCAAAAGGTATCAAAAGATTAGAAAAGGTTTTATTTACTCATGAAATATGAATTTTCAATATCTATGTAACTAACCAAAATATAACCATAATATTATATTTATAAATTTGAAAAATATATAAATTATCATTTATTAGTTTTATTCAATTATAAAAATATAAAGCTACGATAATATAAAAAGGGATGTTTACCAATGTTATAAGAAAATGAGCATTTAAATTCATTCGACTGTTATAGGGATAAGGTTCAATACACATTTTTTAAATAATTTTTATTAGATATTTTTAGAAATTTTAATATTATTTATTGTATCAGAAACTGGATTATACACCCTATGAGATGTCAATATCAAAGGTATCACATTCATCTATAGTTATTTTTTTTATATAGAAGATGCAAGTCTGAGAATCACAAATACGACCTGGCATTTTCAAATGAAGCAAGCTTCAATACTTTACAAATTCTTCAACAGGTGGAAACACAATATGGAAGGTTCTGAGACCATTGCATATATACAGGTTTCAAAAACTAATGCAAATTGAATGTTCAATAATGGGCGTTATGGTGAATGTTACAGAAGTGTATAAAGTAATCCCTTAAGCCAGCCAAATGCCAGGTCGTAAGCCCTGGGATACTCAGACTTCCATCTTCTTTCATTAAAAAAAGAACGATAGAAGTTTCATATCGAGTTGAGACACCTATAGTACTGATATTTTTATCTCAAAAACTGTTAAAGGCTCAACTAAACCATAGACGGAGCCGAGAACTCGCATGTGAATGTCAACAGAACATTATCCCTCTAGTCTGGAATTATGGTAAATACATGACACTTTAACTAGTAAGTGTTTATTCTTCTAATTTTTACACTCATCTACACCCAATGGTGCATAGGGTACTGCATCAAACTGATGCAACGATGATCGTTGATTATATGAAGGTAAGGTGATCAATCATACTCTTCGGCTACCAGTCCAGAGTAATATTAGAGTGAAACAAAAACATAAAACTTTTAATGCAATCGGTGAATTTAACAGATTGAAGATTTTGAATGAACGAACAATTTCATTTTTACCCATTATAAATATTACTTGTAGTGAAATGCGGAAGCATGACCGACCTTTAGCGCGGCCGTTCATATTCTGAATTTAAACGATTGAGATCTCAGTCATGTTTCACCATAATCCCAGGCCTTATATGTCTGTATGGACATGAATGCAAAAGCCAACAATTAAGCAATTTATTAATACGTTAATAAAAAATATCTGTAATATTTATAAGAAAATAGTGGAATCATATGCTCAAAATATGTTGGGATGGGCATAATATAAAAGTGCACTGATTTACCACATAAATAGGCTTATTTCGACCAATCCATCAATGTTAAAAGTACTGATAATGAAGATAAAAACAGTTATTACTAGCGCCATCTTGCGGGGAATCTGATGATCAATTGGACCGACCATAAACAATATATGTATTTATGATTATAGAAAAATATGACTGTTTGTTAACAGCTGTCAAAATGTTGCCATATTAGAAAAGTGGAAATTTAATGTCACAAGAAAGTAAGAACTCTTTCTGAATGCAGTTAAGGTAGGTAAGATTAATTTTTCGAATACACCCTTATCAACAAATATATAATATACAGGATTTTCACATCAAATTGGACATTTTACGAATCAAATTAGAAGCCTAACAAGTGAAATTGGAAGTTTTAATGCGTTAGTCGTCAAGTTGGCAAGCCTGCTTGGCACGCTGTCATAGTCTATGCGTGCGATGTATACTTAAGTTTTCAGACAAGATTTTCATTATACTAAAGTAGTTACATGATTTTTAAATCATGATTAGGTACTATTTCGAATAAATTTTGAGAAATTCTTACTTTTTTTATAAAAGACAATATAATGTCAAATTGAATTTTAATAAGCTATAAAGAAATATTATATATATATATATATATATATATATATATATATATATATATATATATATATATATATATATATATATATATATATATATATACATATAAATATATATATATTTTTATATATATATATATATATATATATATATATATATATATATATATATATATATATATATATATGTGTGTATATATATATATTAAACCCTTATCCGCACCCCAATGGTGCATAGGGCACTGTGCCATATAAACGCAGTGTTATCTTGATCGTTTACACATGAAGGAAAGGTGATCAGCCCTCCGCTTCAGGTACCAGTCCATGGTAATATTGAATAAATATTACAGTGAAAAAATCACTTATATTTATTTTACCCCCCTTTGGAATCGAACCGGGACCTCCAGAACGGTAGCCGAGCGTGCTGACCATTACACTACGGAGGCGGACAAAATATATATATTTATTTATATAAATATATATATTTATATAAATATAGCTTTTTCATTTGTGTTTTTATCATACTTTCAACATGAATGGAAGGCGTAGAGAATAAGATCCACAGTGAAACAACTCATAAATGTGAAGGAACAGAGAAAAAGAAGAAAATACTTGGAAAGTGATAACACTGAGGCAACTTTCAGGCAGATTGTAGAAGCAGAGAGGCGATGATGGAAATCTAAAAATTAAAAATAAATAATCATATTAAAAAGGAAGGCGTCAAGCGTCCAAAAAACGGGTATTAAATTATTTCAAAATACTTACTTATTACAGCTAGTCTTACCTTAATTTTGTATTTAAAAAAATGTAATACAATGTAATATAATATTTTGTAATAATCATATAAATTTGTATTGTAATTGCTTGGATTTAATGTGTTTTTTGGATTATTACACCATGAGCTTCTCTGATTTGCAGTGTTTACCATCTAAGCTATAAAGGCTACAAGGCATAAATAGTGAATATATTCAAACCCTTATCCGCACCCCAATGGCGCATAGGGCACTGCATCATATAAACACAGTGTTATCTTGATTGTTAACACACAAAGGATAGGTGATCAGCCCTCCACTTAAATTCCAATTAAACTCCAATTAAAGTGAAAAAATCACTTATATTTATTAGACCCCCCTCTGGGAATTGAACCCGGGACCTCCAGAACGGTAGGCGAGCGTGCTGACCATTACACTACGGAGGTGGACAGGCGAATTGTGAATATAACATGGCATAAAAACCCAAAAAAACGGTATTGATAACTCTGCCATCCTCAAGTAAGAGAGTGCCTTCTTCATCTGTTGATAAAATTTCTTAAAAATTTCTTATACTATATCATCAAATTCACCTCTTAAATATTTCCTTATTGACCACGGTTCATTTATTAAGAAAATGTAATTAAATCATCCTTTAAGTGATTTAAAAAAAATCAGGTCTCTATATAAATTGAGCACTTTTACTAAATGAACTTAATTTTTTTGAATGTAATATGTTTGTTTTTTTTTTATATATAGCTCACTCCTTTCAACAACGTCATAAATAAAAAAAACTGATTTTTAGAATATAATAAAATGTATTAAAAATAAATATCAAGCCACTTATTGAACGTTTTACTGTGCAACAGATCTTTTAAGGTAAAACCTGAAGATTTTTTCTCCATTTGAAAAATATTTTGTATATTTAAAAAAATAATTAAACAATAACATTTCTTCGAAATGCAAAAACAACTCTTTCTACCCTGTAGCGGGTAAATATTAAGTTAAACATATGCAGCTTTTGCTGAAATATAGTACATTTTCTGGGCATTCCAAAAATATGCACAACTGAAAATTGTCGATTTTTGATATTTGACGTTGTTGAAAGGAGTGAGCGATATAATGAATATGACACATTCTTTATAAGGATGGTAGAAGTTATTGTTGCAAATCAGAAGTAGAAAAGCAGTTATGAAATATTTGTATGTTTAATGTTGATGAATGAAACGGAGAGATGTATTAGGTGTAAGTTTTGTACTGACATTTATTGGTGGAATTGCATTGTACACCATATAATAATAATAACAAACAACTATGTAGTTTTTTTTCCATTTTTATTTAATATGACCATCAGTGGCGTGCCTAGGGTTTACCAGTAAGGCAAACCCACTATTTTTCACATTCGTGAATACATGATGTACCTATAATTCCTTCACCTCATATCATTCCCAGTATATAGTAAGCACCCAGAAAGTATTATAAATATAAACAATGTATTGTAATCATTGTGAAAATATGCATACATGTAACTTTTGTAAGGTATAGCCATCACCTTTAAACAAAGAAAATGTTCACTATAATAAAATATCTTCCTCAGATATCAACCATTATCAATAAGTACCATCACCATATAATGGCATGCGTAGTGTTTAATAAACATATAAGCGCACGATAATTTAAAAACAGTGACACATTAATTATGTATTTTTAATCATTTGGTCTAGATTTAGTCATTTTTATTTGGAATTTTCGGGCTTTTGGGCTTCTAGGGAAGTACCGCCACTGATGAACATTAACATCATCAGACAGGTAGGAGGATAGAGAAAACTCTGTGTGATATACACATGGCTGGGGCTAAAAACCATCATAAAATGTCATCTCCCTGAATTGTCATGTACATATAATATATAACATAAAATTTTGTCTGATCTTCTACCATTTCAACGTTTTAAACTTGCCGATTTCTCTACAAAAGAATTTTTATTCAATACAGAAGTTAACTTAACTTCAATTTCTAATTTCTTAAATAAATGTTTGACTTAGTAAATACCACTATTTCTTAAAATCTACTGTGACACTTGTTTCGATGCATTCCGCATCATTTTCAAACACCGTGTTTGAATACGGTGTTTAAAAATGATGCGGAATGCATCGAAACACGTGTCAAAGCAGATTTTAAGAAATAGTGGTATTTACTAAGTAAAACATTAATTCAAAGTGGATAGATTTTACTACAAAGTGACTGCCGAATCAATTAATGAAATTCAATTTCCAAGTTAAACTCGTGTCCCATCAGGAAGTATTAAATGTAGAATCAGTGAAAAAATATACCTCTCACAAGTCTGATGATATTGGTAACTACAAAACTCAGTCACCGCCTCAAATAAAATAAAAGTGGAAAATCTATAAGTTTTTGTTTTATTATATTGTATACAGTATTGTATTATGTGTTGTAATCTGATCATGTTGTGAACCAGGCAATCGCAATGGATCTACCTCAAAAGATATCTAGAGGAAGACCAAAGAATTCATGGATGCTGCAGACAGAAAACATTATTCGAAGGCATGGCCTAGGTGAGGTTGCCCATGAAAGAAGGACCTACAACCTGAGAATGAGGAGAGCTGACTCCAACAGTCTACAAAGCCGATAAGTTGGGATGTAAAAATGAGAAGATTGTGTGTATTCTGTATGATGAGTGGTAGTTTGTGGGTGGAGGATGGTGTGTATAAGGGGGTGAGTGTACTAGACAAAGCCATTGACAAAGCAGATCTTGTAGTAGCCTTGGCTGCTCACGTGGGGCTGCTGGCGGCGCGGAGAGTACGGCCGATCCGGACTGTCGGAGGACGCTCTCCTTCGCACCAGGCCCATACTAGAAAGGGAGAGATAGAAGCAACTTGCTTTAGTTCCTGCAAAAGTGTTGATTCAACCTTTTTATTCAGGGGTAAACTTTCTTCTTAAAAACACAACTAAACTATCCACGTCTTTGCAAACATTCTTCATCTCTTGTACCTTCTTATACATACCCACCGATTATTCAGACTCTTGATCTGACGACGCCTAAGTATTCAAAACACTTGATTATTTCAAGATTTTTTTATTCAATTACATTTGTCTCATAATTTTGTTTTATTGTTCTTTCTTTACTCATCGTTCCACATGTCCAAACCATCTCAACATATCATTCTTAATTTTATTGATAATGCTTATCTCTGCCTTGAAGTCTGGGCCTTTACGGGGCTGACAACCGTCATAGGCTGGTTTAAGTTACAGGAGTTATTTTCATATTATTTTTTGACATCTCATCAAAGATGAAGAAGAATATGGAAGTCTGGGAAAAATAACTCCTGTAATTGGAGATAATCCAGATTTTGAGAAAAAGTATTTGGACACACTCAAAATGTTGTAATTCATTCCTTATATCACCATTCCAACATCTATCATACATGGTTTTACTGCACATTTGCTTTAGATATTGACTGCGTTCAGTCTACTTACATCCTTTTTTTTGCCAACTCCATGTTTAACTTCCATACTCAGTTAGTTAGAACCAGGACTAATGCTTATTTAGCTTTTGGAAAAAGGTTTTCATTTGCTTTGACTGATTTCAGCACATTATTTATTATTCTCATGTGTTCAATAGGATTTTGATAATGAAATTACAGTCTGTGTTCTGACTAATACTCACAGTCTAGCAGTAGGGCGTACCCTCCGGGCCCCGCGCCGGCCTCCTCGGGCTTCTAGCAGTGCCAGGCGCTCCATCGCTGTCACCTTCACCACGTCTGGAACAAAACGCAACCATACATAGAAATATATATAAATATAAATATGTAAACTATATCTGAAAAGATAGAAAAAGTATTGTATTGTACAATGGTTTGTACAATACAGCATTATCGATAAAATTAAGAAAGGTGTGTTGAGATGGTTTGGACATGTAGAATGAATGAGTGAGAAAAGAACGGTAAAATAAATTTATGAGGCGAATGTAGTTGGAAAAAGGAGCAGAGGAAGACCGAGAAAAACATGGCACGATCAGGTATGCCAAATACTTGAAAGTGGTCAGGTTAGGGATCGTAACAATCGGCGGGTATGTATCAGGAGATGCATGAACGTGGAAGAGGCGAAGAATGTTTGCAACGACAGAGTGGTGTGGCATTCTATTCTCTCTGCCTACCCCTGTGAGAAAACGGCTTGATGGTTAGTTAGTTAGTTAGTTTTATGTACAATGGTATAATATAATAGAGTAAAAGACCAAAGAATCCATGGATGCTACAGAAAAATGATTTGATTTGAAGGCATGGCCTATCATCTAACGTTGACAGAAGGACCTACAACCTGAGGACGAGGAGAGCTGACCCCAACAGTCTACAACGACGATAAGTTGGGATGGATCCAGGAAGTCTTCTTCTTTATAATAATATATAAAGGTTCACTCCAACCAAAACACATCAAAGTTTCAGAAGTTAAAAATAATAAGTTAATTTTTAAATAAAAATAAACTATTATATAAGACTCAAAATACTCTTGTTGCTTTGTAAAATAAAGAAACGCTGTTTATCAAGTCTTTCTCAAAACCAGCGAGGAATCAAGGAATCGGGGTAAATTACACCAAATGTGGTAAAATGATTTTTTTTTAGGTAAAAAGGAAATTTTTCTAGTTTGCTATTTAGTTTTGCTAGTTTTGAGTCAAAACTGACGTAATGTTGCCATCTTGTTTATCCTCCGTCGCACTCTGTTTTATTGGTCTGAAGGACCTTCAACCTAAGAACAAATACAGTTGACCTCAACAAGGATAGGTAGAGGAAAGGCAATTGAGATGGTAAGCGACATAGGACGCAGAGAACCTGGACATATTGTGAACCAGACAATCGTCATGGATCTTCCTCGAAAGACATTTAGAGGAACACCAAAGAATTCATGGATGCTGCAGAAAGATCACATGATTCGAAGGCATGGCCTAGGTGACGTTGACGTCCATGATAGAAGGACCTACAACCTGAGGACGAGGAGAGCTGATCTCAACAGTTTAAAAAGATGATAAGTTAGGGTGGAATTAAAAAGAAGCACTCTGTCTTATTTTTAAAGTTCTCGGAACACTTTTTAGGTTAAAAAATCGAAGGCACACATTTCTTTACATGTTTCAAAGATAGGAAGGTAGGTTTGGTATATTTACCTTGTTGAGCAGACACAGAACTGTGTGAAGTAATAGTGTGGGCGCGGCGGGGCGCGCGGGGGGACTGGCTCAGGGGCTGTAGAGACATGGGGCGCCGCACCCACCCGCAGCGGCCGCTCGCCTGATCCTGTAGCAACAACTCCCAACTTTCAACTTTTCATCGCACATTTGATAACAGTTAACAAACTAAACACAATCCCACATCAGTGATGTAGATTGCATTGCAATGCAATACTAAATTGCTTTCAGGTGGGGACTGACGAGAGCATTTCGTCGTAATGTAACATTCGCGGTAAGCATCCGACTTCGGATGGAGCACTCGGAACGCTGTACTGACTATACGAATGCTCGTATCGTAACGTGTTACGTAATGACAAAATGACTCCGGTCGATCCCCACCTTTTTAAGAGTGGTCTGTCAGGAAGTCTGGATGCTTCTGTATTAGATCTAGGAGTGCAGTTGGACAACTTCCAATATATCGTAGTCATACAGAAGAAAGTGACCAAGTGCATTTTTTACAAAATCGTGATCATTGACTATTTGATATCTTACTAGCTTAATACTGCTATGAAAAAAATCCCAAAGGATTTTAAACTTGGAAGTATAAGATATAGACTTGTAAAAAATTGCTAACTGCATTGATGTTTATTTTCTTGCCAAGCAAAAGTGACTTAAATGGTCCTCCTGAATATTTTGTTTTGTTAGTTGGTCACTTTCTCCTGTACGACTACAATATATCCCTGATGATTCCATTTTTTTGAAATTTAATGAAAAATATTTGCTTTTTTATCATATACAAAAAATACGTCAATTTTATACTATTTATGTTTGCCTAAGGGGATCATTATTAGAAATAGGTATCAAATTGTGGTAGAGTGGGTTTGAACCGAGAAACCAATCGGCCAATATATCAGATTGAATTGAACATTTTTAATTTGTTGCCGACGGATGTTACAGGTCAAAATAAAATATGGAACAAAGGCAAAATAAAGGAATGGGTAAATGATCAAGAGTTTATTTTATGAAAATTGTAAAATGTTTATATTCTTAATTTTTCTCTCTTTTTTTTTTATGTATATTACGTTAAAATCGTAAAAAAAATGTATCAAAAAGAATTCCACCGACAAGACACACAACGTGGCTTGGTGGATCTCTGCAAAAAAAGGTTCTAAATATGTAAAAATTGTGATTTAAATAAATGTATACAAATAAATAAAAAAAATAAAAATTTAAATTAGTTGGCCCTGGTAGGCCAGTATATCAGACTGAATTGACAATTTACCCATAGTTGGTCCTGCTCGGCCAGTATATATGATTGAATTGACAATTTACCCATAGTTGGTCCTGCTCGGCCAGTATGTCCCTTCCCTCCTGAAGGGCCAGGCGCATCTCCATGCGCGGGCTGAGGCGGCCCGGGGGCGCGGCCCCAGCAGGCGCGCAGGCGCCCCCAGCAGCCCCCGGGGGGCCTGGGGGCGCGGCCCCGCCCGCCAGTGTCTCCTCGCTGGCTGTCGAGCCGCAGGTGCTGCCCGCGTCGGCGTCCGACGCGCCCCATGGCGAACTGCTTGATACTGGACAGTGGAAAATCAATTGGAATTCATTAAAATCTATTGAAAGTTTGGCTTTGTAGCTAAAACACGTTGTGTGTGGCGTAGACGCCAGGCGCCTACATTTATGTAACATTACTCAGGCACAGAATACGCGCTAGGCGCTTATTGCTATCAACCCGTTTAATAAATAGCTATTTTTTATAATATTCATTAGTTGCCTAATTTCTGTTTGGAAATGTTAATTAGAATTCTGTTTGACTATTATTTACAAGAATTTATAGCATATATGTAGGTATTTAATTTCCTCAATTGATTCAGCAGTCACTTTGTGGTAAAATCCATCCATTTTTAATTTTTAGTTTTACTTAGTAAATACCACTATTCCTTTGAACATGTCGCTCACTCCTTTCAAGAACGTCATAAATCAAAAATCGTCAATTTTTAGTTGTGCATGTTTTCGGAATGCCTAGAAAATGTACTATATCCCAGTAAAAGAATCTTATTTTTAACTTAATATTTACCCGCTACAGGGCAGAAAGTGTTGTTTTTGCATTTTGAAGAAAAGGTATTGTTTAATTATTATTTTTAAATAAACTAAATATTTTTCAAATGGAGAAAAATCCCTCAGGTTATGCTTAAAAACATATGTTGCACAGTAAGAAGTTCAATAAGTGGCTTGATATTTATTTTTAATACATTGTGTTATATTTTTAAACTTAAAAAACGTTCTCCTGAAAAATCGAGTTTTTTGATTTATGACGTTCTTGAAAGGAGTGAGCGATATGTCACAGTAGATTTTAAGCAATAGTGGTATTAACTAAGTAAAACTTAAATTAAAAATGTGTAGGTATTTAGTTTACATATCATAATAATGATAGCGGATGTGTATAGTTAACAATAAATAAATAAGATTGATTCTTCGTATTCTTCATCTTTCTACAGATCCTGGAGATCTGTGTGTGGTGCCGTCTGTTCCTTTAGGAATTTCTTTTATTAATATTTATTAGTTGCCTAAGAAAATTCTCCTTGCCTATTATGTACAAAGATTAAAAGAAAATTCAGTTTCTTAATCTTAAAAATGATGATTGAAGAAAACACTTTTTTACCACTTGAGTTTTATTATAGACTACATGTTTCAGAAGTTAAACTTCCATCATTCAGGTCTGTATAATAACAGTTATTATACAGACCTGAATGATGGAAGTTTAACTTCTGAAACATGTAGTCTATAATAAAACTCGAGCGGTAAAAAACAAGTGTTTTCTTCAATCATTGTTTCATGTCTTACCACAAAGTTAATGCCGAAACAATAAATAAAATACTTAAAAATGATTGTGAACGTGCAATATAGAGTAAATAAATAAATAATAAGGTTCATCCTTAAAAACAATACAAGAGATACAATAAATTCAATATCTTCTATCAATCAAAATTTTTTAAATAGTTTATTTATTTGTCTTGTCATATTTTCTAAATACCACTAAATCTGATCTTTATGTCCTATGCCTCATAATTTTTTATCAACTGCATACCTTCTTTCGCACATTCTGTTTCCAATTTAAATCTTTCTTTTTCAAACATTGAACGTATCCACGCTAAATGAGGGAGATCCTGTGATGACGTCTCTTTAAATTCACAAATAGAGTTTTATCTAATATGGAAGAGTTATTCTCAAAATGACTCGTAAGAATTTGGCAGAAGAAAAAAATCAAATGGCCTAAAAGTGTCTTATATGAAAGTATACTCTAACAGTCTTGACTGATGTATGCTAGATGCGTTGGCTAACTGGGTTAGCAGAGGTCGGCTTTTAGCGCATTTGATGGTTAAATATAAGAGTTGGCATAAGTGCACTTACGCAGAGGTGATGCGTGTTCGGGCGGCCCGTTTGTTGGAGTACGCTCCGGGTCCTCGGTCCCCTCCCCGGGCCCCTCTCCGGGGCGCCCTCCGCCGTCAGCAGCACCGCCACCCGCGCTGCTTTCCTGCCGCCAAACACCAGACACCACACCACACCCGGCATCCGCTCCGTTACTACACCTCTAGTCTAGTGCACACACTGCTAGGCGCACTGCGGCTAGTAGGACACCCGCACACTCTACCAGGCATACACCACACCCAGCATCTCTGTTACCACACCTCTAGTCTAGACTAGAGGTGTGGTACTAGTGCTGCACACACACCCCTGCACACACTAGTGCTGCACACACACACACCCCTGTACACACACCTCTAGAGGGACACCCGCACACTCTACCAGACGCCACACCACACCCGGCATCCGCTCCGTTACTACACCTCTAGTCTAGTGCACACACTGCTAGGCGCACTGCGGCTAGTAGGACACCCGCACACTCTACCAGGCATACACCACACCCAGCATCTCTGTTACCACACCTCTAGTCTAGACTAGAGGTGTGGTACTAGTGCTGCACACACACCCCTGCACACACTAGTGCTGCACACACACACACCCCTGTACACACACCTCTAGAGGGACACCCGCACACTCTACCAGACGCCACACCACACCCGGCATCCGCTCCGTTACTACACCTCTAGTCTAGTGCACACACTGCTAGGCGCACTGCGGCTAGTAGGACACCCGCACACTCTACCAGGCATACACCACACCCAGCATCTCTGTTACCACACCTCTAGTCTAGACTAGAGGTGTGGTACTAGTGCTGCACACACACCCCTGCACACACTAGTGCTGCACACACACACACCCCTGTACACACACCTCTAGAGGGACACCCGCACACTCTACCAGACACTACACCACACCCGGCATCTGCTCCATTACTACACCTCTAGTCTAGTGCTGCATACACCGCCAGGCTAGTGGGACACCCGCACATTCTACCAGGCACAGACCACATCCGCTCTGTTACTACACCTCTAGTCTAGTGCTGCACACACATTAATCAGCCGCAGTATGCCAGAAACCACACTACATACAATTTTCCGCTTTTTCAAGACATTTATTCAACTAACGATGGTTGAGTAAAGACAGGTTAAATTGATGATTCTGTTCTTCTTAGGCAAACATTCTTCATCTTTAGCACATTTGTTCATCTCTTCGTACATACCTGAGACCATCCACTATCAAGTATTTGAAACACTTGATTATGCAAGCCTCCGTTGGTCTCTCTCAGCTTCTATTTCCTACTATATATTCTTTTGTATCTTTGTTTTACCATTCTTTTCTCACTCATTCATCTCAAATATCCAAAGCACCTCAAATCACCATTCTTCATCACACCTTGCATTCTTTTCCCATTTCACCATTTGAATATCAATATAACTTCATTTTACTTTTATTGACTTTCATCATTCTTTCTCCTACTCCATACTTCACTCTCATACATTAGGGTGGTATTAGGACTCCTTTTTGGATTACAAGTTTAGCTTTATTCGCAGCATTCTCTACGTTCCTGGCATTCATTTTCCTTTCTATATATGTAATGCTGCATCACATCACGCCACACCCACACCACATCATACTACACCACAACACACCACGCATGCACTTTGTGATACCTTTTAATGCACCCTTAAATTTCATTTCAAGGTCACATCCATAGACAACATTGAACATATATTTCTATTTCGACATATGGAATTATGATAAGGGTAGCATTTTTTGGTCTCAGTGCAGCATGAAACCCATTTCATACAATATTCAGTAAGTCATGCATTACTAATGGTCAAGTCAAACAGATTGTCCAATGGCCAATATCTGATATAGAAGATGATAAAAAATAATATGGATTAGATGTACCAAAACTTTTTGAATCGATTGACCCATTTTTTTCATTGAATTTTTGTAATTTTCAAAAGCCAAATAAGAGTCAACGGCCGTTAGGCTAGTTTTGATTATTCATTTCTTGTCCACATTTTTCCTAACCCTCTTTCAAGTTACTAACGTGTATCCGTATTCAAAAATTCTGTTAATATTTGTTTGACCTTGTATCGAAAATACCTTAAACAAAGAGTATTAAAAATTTGACTTGACCATCAGTAATGTTTAGAAATTAATTATATGATGAATTATTGAAATCGCCCACGGTCAAAACTTATTTTGTTAGTTGGAAGATATTGTATATATATGTATGTAAAGACTTTGAAGCAATTTGTATTTACAATATTTCATTAGTCATAACACAAAAGGTTACAGATAATATTCCAGTGTTTTGTTTTTTACAATTCACATACAATATTTTCAAATTTATATAAGGAATAATGCCAATAGCATTTTTCTGGGATATTATGCGATGTATTTTGACACTGTTTCGGGCATTTAGGGACAGAATTAAAAACCAAGATATTATTAAGGAAAAGGTCGACGAGGTGTGGGCAGAAGGCAGAACTCCTGGCTCCGGAATATAAGAGATTGGTCGGGGATAAGGACTGCCGAGGCGCTGTTTAGAGCTGCCCGAGACAAGGACAATTACTCTCAAGTGATAGTCAACGTCAGCGAGATCTGACATGATACCCACAGAAGAAAAAGAAGAATGTGTGGCTGAGCAAAGGATAATAATTGTCCTTTTTATAATCACTATCCCATATCTTCAATTATTGAAATGATCAAGAAAGATTCTTTGAGGTGGTTTGGACATGATTTTAATTACTACTATATGAGGCATAATCACCCAGAAAAATGCTTTCAGTATTATAAACAACTGTGAACATCTAAGAAATTCAAGGATTTTTCTTTTTATTCTTATGTTAGAGGTTACAACAACATACAACAGATATCTACTCTGTTCGATAATGCAAGGTTAGGTTGGGTCCTAAGCTAACCTAACATTTCATTAGGTTAGGTTAGATAATTTAAGGCTAGTTTTAGGCATTACTTAACAATACATTACATTTGGTTAGATGTAAGATTAGTTTAAGCCCTTGCCTAACCTTGCATTCGGTTATATTAGACAGTTTAAAGTTAGGTTAGGTTGGATAATGTAAGGTTAGGTTAATGTGTTATCAAATCATCATTGCAGTTAGCCCTTTTGTTATTACACCAGTCAAAGGGATTGTAATCATGTATTTGGGACATATCTAATGTGAAACGCTATTATTTTTTTCAGCTTGTGTCTTTTTGAAATGAAAATATGTTCAGAATTTTGCGTTTATAAAAATTTATGAAATTTATCCGTTATTCCTTTAAGAAAGTTCTACGGAAACCATATATGGTTAGGTTAAACTAGAGAAATTAATTGAAATACGAAATAAAAACGAAATGTTTTGATGTTATACGACACTTTACAGGACAAATAAACTCCGGCTGGGCACAAAATTTTATATTATAAGACACTTTCCAGAACAAATCAACCCTGATTGTGCACAAAATGTTGTATTATACGACACTTTACAGGACAAATCAACCCTGATTGGGCATGAAATATTCTTTTATAC
Organism: Brachycentrus maculatus; assembly: GCF_059751285.1. Taxonomy (NCBI): domain Eukaryota; kingdom Metazoa; phylum Arthropoda; class Insecta; order Trichoptera; family Brachycentridae; genus Brachycentrus; species Brachycentrus maculatus. The sequence goes on from NW_028280953.1 coordinate 545,956, forward strand.
GACACTTTACAGGACACTTCAATCCCGATTGGGAACAAAATTTTATATTATACAACACCTTACAAGACAAATCAAACCCGGTTGGGTATGAATTGTTATAAAACGCTTTATAGGAAAAATTAACCCGGATCGGGCAAGCAATGTTCTTTTATACGACACTTTACAGGACAAATCAAGCCCGATTGGGCACAAAATGTTCTATTATACGACACTTTAGACAAATCAACCCCGATTAGGTATAAAATGGTGTTTTATACAACACTTGACAGGACAAATCAACCCTGTTTGGGCATGAAATGTTCTATTATAAGACACTTAACAGTACTTAGCACAATTCTAAAAATATTTTGACTTTTAAACACAGAAAACACGGATGTGCTGATGCAATATATATGATTTGTATGGGTTTTTAAACAATTAGTGTGCATTTGGACCTTTGACCCCGGTCTGTAGGTTAGGTATGTATACTTTGGAGTCCATTCATGACAAGTATCCATCATGCAATATCAAATATCTACGTTCAAACACCCTAAATCCATTTATCGTTCAATGATATTATGTTGTACATTCTACATATTCATACGTACATTACGTTTCATCAAAATCTGTCCACTAAAACAAAAATGCCTCCTTTAAATATGAAAAAGACTACAGACATGATTTTTTTCAAAGCGGTTCATTTTGCAGAAGTGATGAAGAACTAATGATGTATTTATCGATGAAGTTTTTATTATTATTGTATTTAAAATTATGTGCATTTGAGAGACAGAGTACCAAAGCAAGAAATTTCGATTTCACAGAGACTATTACAAGTATGATTTGAAATAATAATTCAAATGTATGGTGACAAGGTGATCTGTCTAACGCTTAAGTGAAAATACCTATACAGGTGTTTAAAAAAATTTGTGCCAGGTAAAAAAACATGTTTTTTAAGAAGCGTCTTCTACCCCAATGGCAGCCCCATCTGTTAAAAGCGATAGTAAGACACATACCACTAAATATTACTAATAGCTGAGAGCGTCTTGGCAGCTGCTAAAACAGCAGCGCCATATGTTAAAAGTAACAGCAAGACACGCAATACTATACATTACTTAAAGTGGACAGCGTGTTTCTTGGCAGCTGCTAAAATATAATATACAGGTGTTTATTTAAATCTATGACAGGTATAAAACACACTTTTTTCCAAACATTGCTTTTAGATCTCAATGGTAGTGCCATCTAGTGAAAGTTAACAGAAAGGCACGAAACACTTAACGTTATTAATGGCGGACAGCGCGTTTCTTGGCAATCAGTGGGGTTTTGTTTTTCTATGTAAAAACCTTTCTTTTGACATATTATAAAAACATTTATTTGGATTTTTGTTTCCTTTAGCCATAAAAATGTTTTATTTTAATCTGTGTTGGAAACAGGAGGGATAATCTAGTGTGGGCCAATCAAGAACTGCTCAGCGTTTGCTCATTGCTGGGAGGTAACCACGTAAAACTCCTCAGGAGGAGCCGGACTGTTGACTATCATCAACAGACCTTACGTTCCACTAGAAGATTGTTTGGCATTTTGTGACCTAGCTTGGTTTATGGTAAAGTGTTTTTTCACTCTTATATTCATGTAATATTATCCTGGACTGGCACCTGAAGCGTAGGACCGATCACCATGCTTTCATACCTTATGCAGTGCCCTATGCACCATTGGGTGCGGATATAGCTCAGTAGCAGTAGTTCATATGTATGTTTTAAATTGGCAAATAGTCTGTGTGGCCTTGTAATAATAATCAGCCTTATAAGTGTGTTTCACTCTTATATTTATGTAATATTATCCTGGACTGGTACCTGAAGCGTAGGACCGATCACCATGCTTTCATACCTTATTGCAGTGCCCTTTGCACTATTGGGTGCGGATATAGCTCAGCAGTAGTAGTTCATATGTATGTATTAAATTGGCAAATAGTCTGTGTGGCCTTGTAATGATAATCAGCCTTATAGGTGTGTTTTATTTGAAAGATGGAAGAAACGACAAATGTTTTATCTCAAGTTTAGACACCTATATATTGGTATGTCATCCCAAAGGTGGATATATGGATAATCCAGTGTCTGATATGAATAAATAATTACATATTCTTGATATTCTGCCTCTCTGTTGGCCATGAAGCAGTGAATGTAGGTTAGAGGTCAGTGTCTGTGATGTTTGTTTCGAAGCTCAATCTTACCTGTTTATCTGTTGGACTAGGGGTGACTTCTGATTCAGCACCCACGCTGCTAGTGGAAGAGCTGTCTGATCCCTCCTCTTCTAGAAGCGGTTCCAGTCTTCTCCTGCGAGTCAGAAATGGAGACGCCATTGTAAACAGACCAGAATCAAGAAATCATGGGTGTAAACTTTGGAAGAGACCCTAATTAATGATAATTATCCTAAAAACAAATATGATTGTTTTTTTTCTCAACATAGATAAAGAAAAATATGGAAGTCTGGGATTTACAAACCTTACAGCCTCTTAACCCTTTCCAGTCCAATGTCGAATGACATTCAACATTTATTTCTTCATCAGTTTAGTGTTAAAATACAAGAAAACATTTGAAGAAAGAATTTGAGTAGTGTGGTTGTCAATAATGGGTAGAATTGGTGAATGTTACACGTGTGTAAAGTGATCACTTAAACCAGCCTATGACGGTCGTAAGCCCCGTAAATGCCCAGACTTCCATATTCTTCTTCATCTTTGATGAGATGTCAAAAAATAATATGAAAATAACTCCTGTAATTGGAGATAATCCAGATTTTGTGAACAAGTATTTGGACACACTCAAAATGTTGTAAATAAATTATCTGGTCAAATTATAAGCTTAATAATAAAAATGAAAATGGTATTTTCTGGCGTTTCTCATGTGTGTGATTATAATCCAGGATTCGGATCTCACATACTAATATAAGAGTTTCTGCTTAGTAAAAAGCTTCTTTACATCTCACCAATAGATGTCTCTAGTGAAGTTTTAGTGATTCATGAACAAGGTTTCTAAATTGGTTCATATATATAGAACTTCCAAGAATTTGAGTAGTGTGGTTGTCAATAATGGGTAGAATTGGTGAATGTTACACGTGTGTAAAGTGATCACTTAAACCAGCCTATGACGGTCGTAAGCCCCGTAAATGCCCAGACTTCCATATTTTTCTTCATCTTTGATGAGATGTCAAAAAATAACAAGAAAACATATTTTTTTCTCACACGTATTTAGTGTAAAATGTGATAATAACAGACAAGATTGTGTACATTCAAAATAAAAATATTTTTTTTACACAAGTGTGGTTTTATTTAAAAAAAACTTGGATGTATTGTTTAACCCTGTAATGCTGTAAATCTATTGTGGACCTGGTGGAATTTTTAATTTTTTTTTATGGACCGGAAAGGGTTAAAGACTGGTTGAGTGATCACTTTACATACTTGCAACATTCACCATTCTACTCATGATTGATAACCGCACAATTCAAATTTTTGGATCTCCTACGTACATGATTAACATCCTGACACTGTGAGTTCACAAGAGGCACCTATGGTTGGACTAGGAATTTGAGATGTCAAAAAATATCAAAAATAAATCCTAAGGAGAGAAACCCAGATGTATGAACAATTATTTGGACAAACTCAAAATGTTACTAATAATAATACTGTTTAATTGGCTTTTTTTTTAACGTAACTATTTTTTGTCAATGTAATGTAATGTTTATTAATGTTAATGTAACTATTGTTTTATATCATTTTTTTATATGTAAGCTGTACAATTCCCGAATAAATAATTAGCATATCCGGAAGTATGGACGTAAATGAACGTCAGTGCGAATTTTCCTTAAAGGAGTATCGACGTTAATGAACGTCAAAGTCCGTCTGTCAGTTGGTGTGATGTAACTTGTAAAGCAATGACATCTGTGGATATTTGTGTGTAATTTTGTCATAATTGAAAAATATTTCGAATAGGTATTTCATTTAAAAAAAAATTCTAACATAATTTTTATCTTCATAATAAATCAATTTAAAGAAAAAAAAAATCGTGTAAAAAGAACCCACTCTCCAAAGAAAGTCGGACATCAATTTTAGTACTCTCGGAAAGGTTAAGGTGATATGAATCTTGATTAAAGTAACGCCTTACTAACTAAAACTAATGCAGACTTTCATATTCTTCTTCATCTATATTGAGAAGTCAAATTTTTTTAAGCCCTTATCCGCACCCCAATGGTGCATAGGGCACTGCATTATATAAACGCAGTGTTAGCTTGATCGTTAACACATGAAAGAAAGGTGATCAGCCCTCCGCTTCAGGTACCAGTCCAGGGAATATTGAATAAATATTAGAGTGAAAAAATCACTTATATTTATTTGACCCCCCCTGGGAATCGAACTAGGGACCTCCAAAATGGTGACCATCACACTATGGAGGTGGACTAAAACTAACTCAGACTTCCATATTCTTCTTCATTATTAAAATGTATCTATAACTAACTTGATAATAGAATACCACACAATTCAGTCTTTGCAAACATTTTTCACGTACCTTGGTAAAAGTGGTCTCAATGATGGTCCAGCTATGGGCGGAGTCATCAGGAGCTCATCCATCATCAGCTCTGTGTCGTCATCTCCCGGACAGGACGATGACGACTTTGTTGGAGACTGAAAACATGTAGAGACTTATTCAAGGGTTAGAAGAAGAAGAAGATAGGTACGAATCTATTTTTAATGTAATGGGAATACGGAAGTCAGCCAAATGCGCTAGCAAAGATTTATTCTGTCTTGGATAATTTCTAACATGGGTGGTCCTAACATGATCACAAATATGGATATGGCCTAACATGAGTTTATTTCAACATTGAAATTGTCCAATACGACTATATCTGAACGTGGAAATGGCCGATATTAGTATGTCGTAGTCATACAGGAGAAAGTGACCAAGTGCATTTTTTACAAAACGTGATCATTGACTATTTGATATCAAACTAGCTTAATATTGCCCTGAAAAAATCCCAAAGGATTTTAAACTTGGAAGTATAATATATTGACTTGTTAAAAATGACTAACTGCATTGATGTTTATTTTCTTGCCAAGCAAAAGTGACTTAAATGGCCCTCCTGAACATTTTACGTTTTGTTAGTTGGTTACTTTCTCCTGTACGACTACGATATCTCAAATATGTTATTATGTAAGACATGTTCAAATTAGAACTAAAACACTTGATTTTTACCACTTGAGTATTATACTGTTACGACTAGTTTCGGAAGCTACAGATTTTAATATAACGGGTTTGAATATTAACTTGTATTCAATATATATATATATATAAGGAAGTTTATATTCAAACCCGTAGATGGAAGCATTTGTAGCTTCCGAGACAGTTGTAACAATATTTTACTCATATTTTTTATTTAAAATTAAGTTTATCTCAACATGGAAATGGCCAATATTAGTATATCTCAATGTGTAAATGTCCCAATATGAGTATATCTCAACATGCAAGTGGCCTAACATAAGCATGTTTCATGCCTTACTTACAGACAGAGTGGCGTGGTCCGAGTCAGGGAATGCGTGGTCGCTCAAGTCCCCTGAAGAGGGGGTCCCCCAAGCTTCTTCCCCTGAGGCTCCGGACCCCTCCCCGCCCGACCCTTCAGGACCACTCACGGACCCCCGGACTGCTCTCCATTCACCAGTTCCGAGGTATCTAGACAAAAAAATAATTTAAAATTAATATCAAAATCATGACCTCATAATTTAAATGATCCTAGGATTCTATTATTTATTGATTTGGCATTGACTTTGTAGAATGACATGTTGGTAATTTAAAAAAAAATAAACCCTTGTGTAATACCACTTATTGAGTTTTATTTCATTACACACGACTAGTTTTGAAAACTATAGTTGTTTTCATCGACAGTTTACAAGGAGAGTCATTTATTTATTTAAACTTCATGAACAGAAAATAAATAAGTACATTGGCGGGATTATTGCTAAAAAGCAATATCTTCCAACCAACCAAAAACAGAGTAGTGATATTGATCAAAACGTTTGATACGATATATAGCTGTTTGCAATCAGAGGGTAGATAGTACTTGAAGATTAAAAAAACATCAATTACAAATTAACATTTAAAAAAACATAAATTACAAAAGATGATAATAAGGAGAGCAAAGGAAAAAGGGAGTTTAACCTCTAAGCTGCTCGATTTCGAGTGTCAAACTATCCGTCCCGTGCTGGATTATTTTACTTTACAATATTTTTGACGAAAAAATAATATATTTGCCTATTTTTTGTAGTGAAACTTTCGGATATCCATCATAGATGTTCACAGTACACAATGCACTTTACTTATTATGTTTTTATTATTTCACAAAAATATTAACATTTACGGACTCGCGGCCTAAAGTATGGCGGCTGTATAGAAGACGCGGCTGTCGTATCTGCGGAGCACGAGCCGACCGGAAGTATTCATGATAAAGTTGACACTAAATTAAAATAATTTTGATATTTTATGACAACAAATCACAGAGAACTAATTTATCCATGCCTCGAACCAAATTTAAGTGCAAAAAAATATCCATAGGTGTTGATATAAGTACGTAAAGTTGAAAAACGACTATGCATGCGATTCGCAGTCAACGGTACTTCTATAAAAAACGACAATAGTAGCTTACGGGTTAAGGAAGGAGGTAGAGGGAAAAACTAAGGGAGGAGGCTTGATGGACAGTTAGGATTCTAACAATAACTAGCAATGTCTCAGACGTTTCTTAAAAGTTATTAGAGAAGGTGCATTTTTTACAAGGTGAGGTAATTCATTCCATAGTCTGGTTTATTTACAAATGTTTTACTAATCACCTCAAGTAGAAGGTATCAAACGTTTTGACCAATATCATTAGTCTGTTTTTGGTTGGTTTGAAGATATTGCTTCTTGGCAAAAGCCCGCCAATGTACATTTTTCTTTTCTGTACTAAATAAATACAATTATATTTGAAAAATATTGTAGACACCTAATAATTATGGCCATTTAAATAAAAAGCGATTTCATAAATTTCAACATACATTTAAGGAAAATCTCAAAACAAAAATGATAAATCGTTCTTTCGTTCTTCTTTGAACCCTTATCCGCACCCAATGGTGCATAAGGCACTGCATTATATAAACACAGTGTTATCTTAATCATTAACACACGAAGGAAAGGTGATCAGCCCTCTGCAATATTGAATAGATATTAGAGTGAAAAAAACACTTTTATTTATTCGATCCTCCTGGGAATCAAACCCGGGACCTCCAGAATGATAGCTGACCATTACACTACGGAGGCGGCTCTTTCGTTTCTAGGTTAAAAAATTAGTAGACTTAAAATACTCTTCATAATAAGAGCTCAATCTCTTTTTTGGAGAGGCACAGCGAATCTAAAACTAAAAGTATGCCATATATATAAATGTTAAGAAAATGTATTATGTTGTACTTTAAAATGTAAGTATATTAAATAAAATAAAAAAATAAAATCTTTGTATCACCTTTCCAGGAATGATGCACCGGTAGAAGCTGCTCCCGACTCTGCCAGACTGTTGAGCAGCGCCATCTTCTCGGCCACGTAGCTCCCGGCCCGAGAGGTCCAGCTCAGGAGGCCTTGGGAAGCCTCCACATCTGCGCATCACAACATGCCTTCATGTTAATTGACATAAGAAGAGAAAACTGACTATTTCCATAGTAGACTAATATGTTATTCAAAAGGTTATAAGATCCTATGTCATGGTTTGTGAAAAAATAGTGAATATTTCTGTGGTCAACCTCTTCAAAAAAAGCCACCCTTTTTTCCCCTATTATGTTTTTTTAATCATATTTTGAAATATAATAAATCAGTATTATACATAAATAAACTATTGTTTATATATTATATTAGGAACGAAAAAATAAACAAAGGAAAAATGGATATATCGTAGTAGTACAGGAGAAAGCGACCAAGTGCATTTGTTTACAAAAACGTGATCATTGACTATTTGATATCTTGATTATCTTGATATTTGACTATCAAACTGCTCTTCTTCTTCTCCGTCTTAATCCTCATTGCTGAGGGCTGTGACCCTTGCAGAAGCAATGACTCTTCTCCAGTTATCCCTTGACTGCGCTGCACGTAGCGCTCCAACCACTGAGGTGCCTGCTGCTGCCTTAATTTGATCGGTCCATCGTGTGGGGGATCTTCCTCTCCCTCTCTTTCCAAACTGCATTGATGTTTATTTTCTTGCCAAACAAAAGTTAATTAAATGGCCCTGCTGTACTTTTTATATTTTGTTAGTTGGTCACTTTCTCCTGTACGACTACGATATCTAGACTGGTGGGGGAATGACCCGAGCTGGATTCGGGCAGATCGCTGTGTCAGCAAAATACCTACCCAAATTATATTCGGGCAAATCACACAAGGGGTTAATGTAAATGTATGGCATATGAATATACGTGTATAACCTGTATAGGTTGTGAATTGTGAAATGACAGTGACTATTTAAGGCCAAACTTGCATTTATAAAACTCAGTTGGCTTTCGGCAACGCATAGAATCGGACGTCGGATCATGCCCAGTATTTTTTTTAGAATGCATATTGGATTTTTTTGTTTTTAGAATATGTATTGAAAAAATAATTTAAAATATTTTTTATAACTCCTTACCTTTCACTCTTTACCTCTTGTGTTTTTAAAACCATATGTTTATTTTGAAGAAAAATCTATTTTCATATTATTTTTTGACATCTCATCAAGGAATGAAGAAGAATATGGAAGTCAGGGAATATGGAAGAGGGCATTAATGGGGCTGACGACCGTCATAGGCTGGTATAAGTGATCACTTTACACACATGTAACAATCACCAATTCTACCCATTATTGACAACCACACTACTCAAATTCTTGGAAGTTCTAAATATATGAACCAATTTTGAAACATTGTTTTTGAATCACTAGAACATCACTAGAGACATCTATTGGTGAGTTGATAAGAAGCTTTTTATTGAGCAGAAACCCTTTTTTTTAGTATGTGAGGTCCGAATCCTGGATTATAATCACACACATCTTATAATCTTTGATGATATGTCAAAAAATAATATGGAAATAACTCCTGTAATTGGAGATAATCCAGATTTTTTTTAAAAGTATTATATACAAACTGTGTTAAAAAATAAATAAAAATAACTTTAAATTTAAACCAGAGTTTAATGAAAATTAAGTTGCTTTTTAACAAATTAAGTTGCCTTAATGTTAGTGTCTAGTGTATTTATATAGTTTGTTAAATAACAGTCAATATTTACAATAAACGTCTAATAAACGCACATAGTTTACGATATAACAGTACATATTTATAGTAAACGTCTATTATACTGTGAAATAACATTGAATATTTACATTAAACGTATACAGTTTGTGAAATAACAGTCAATGTTTACAGTAAACGTCTAATAAACGCAAATAGTTTATGATATAACAGTACATATTTACAGTAAACGTCTAGTAAACGTCAGTAAACGTATAAAGTTTGTGAAATAACAGTGAAAATTTACAACTAACATCTAATATACATTTAGTTTTGTAATTTAACAGTGTATATTTACAGTGAATGTCTAATATACGTATATAGTTTATAAAATAAGTACCCTTTTCGTGTGCTGGCTGTTCCCCCATCAGCTGTGTGTCATCTAATTCATCCGAAGGCATCCGCTCGAGGCTGGACATGGTCCCATATCTAGAACAAATAGCATGATATAAAGCATTTGAATAGTTAAATATAAACCCTCATTTTGCCATGCAATCTCAGGTTATATTTAACCAAGGATTATTAACTGACCAAAGGTTATTAGATATAACTACTTGATAATGACATTCAAAGTAGAGTTAAATAGGATAAAAACTTTGTATATATGTCGCTCACTCCTTTCAAGAACGTCATAAATCAAAAATCGGCAATTTTCAGTTGTGCATGTTTTCGGAATGCTCAGAAAATGTACTATATCCCAGCAAAAGCTGCACATCTTTAACTTAATATTTACCCGCTCCAGGGCTGAAAGTGTTGTTTTTGCATTTTGAAGAAAAGGTGTTGTTTAATTATTTTTTTAAATGTATTAAATATTTTTCAAATGGAGAAAAAACCTTCAGGTTTTACCTAAAAAGATCTGTTGCACAGTAAAAAGTTCAATAAGTGGCTTGATATTTATTTTTAGTACATTGTGTTATATTTTTAAACTTTAAAAACGTTCCCCTGAAAAATCAGGTTATTTGATTTATGACATTCTTGAAAGGAGTGAGCGATGTGTCGTTTATTTCTTCTATCCCGAATTCATTTCATACTAAATTAAACCGCATCGATCATTTCTCTATCACCATTTACCGGATTTATTGTTCGAATTAAACTGCATATTTGATACATTTTGTCTGTTTTTTTATATTCTTTTCGATTTTCTTACATTCAACGGCAATGTATGGGATAGAAACAATAGAAAGCTTGTAACCGATAGCAGGAGAGGTCGATATTGATGAAAAGGAGCTGCTGCCTGTACCTGCATTTCCAGAAGCGTGCACACTCTTTGAAAGAAAACTTTTTACAATGCACATTCAATAACCGATGCTGAAAAAAATACTGTTTGCAAAGCCGAAAATATATTATTGACTTACGAAAATAAAATAGTTAAAAAACAATTTTCGATCAATAAACCTAAACAAATAAATTAAATTGAATTCAGGTTTGTATTTTTTAAAAAAATATATATTTTCATCTGAAACCTGTATTCTTCTTAGAATTTTAACCTACAAATGGTTATACAGATTGGGAGGCCGGTATCTTTACTCGGTAGTATCTACTTGCGTATTGACTTCTTTATCCCGCATTCATTGTTTTCCCGCATTCATAGTTTATTTTAATAGGTCCCTTAGATAGATAGAGGTTTCACTGTATATATTTCAATTACAATAAACCCTTCAATAACGAACTATTAATTTAACTAACTTATGATCATGTCACTTCTCTGCAGAGGCGTGCATTCTATACAGACAGAAAAGCAATTCCTTCCCTGTATTACTCGCATTCCATATAGAAACGAGACCAGTGCCTACTATGTCTTATACCTACCTCACAAAAACTCTGTGTATGCCACTGACTGCAGGGGTAGGCAGAGCGAATACTCTATCCTTGCAAACATTCTTCGCCTCTTACACATTCATGCATCTCCTTGTACATACCCGCCGATTATTACGACTCTTGACTTGACCATGCCCTAGTATTTTAAATTATTGACTGTGGTGAAATAACAAAACCGTGGTCTTCCTTATTCTTATTCCCTACTTTATTCACCTGATACATTTGTTTTACTGTTCTTTCCTCACTCATTTGTTCACAAATCCAAACCTACAAAACTTTCTAAATTGTATCAACAGTCCTTTATTCAGCTTTGCATTTTTTCCTTATTTCACCATTATAATATCTCTCATACATTGTTTTGCCACGCATTCATTTGAAAAATCTTATTTTGACTTCATTCAGTCTATTTTTGATTCATTTTAAAATATAGGTTTCGAAAAAACCACTAAAAATTCAATTAACGTGTGTTTAAAAATGTTTACATTACATGTCAAATTCAGCAATGGTTTCTTTAAAATAAGTCATTATTTAGTTCGGTTTTTAAATTCAATAATTCAAAGCTTATCACTCCAATCAGTACCACAAATTTGGTTACGTATTGCGTATTTCTAACTCCTAACATATTTGATAATTTGACACAAAAAACATAGGCTGGAAAGAAATATAAACCGAGAAATTATGAATACCTTTCAGATCGAGTAACCGAAAAAGTAACAGTTAGTTAAATATTATATTAATTAGTAACAAATTGTCAGCAGTGGTCGTCCTGGGCGGCGCGAACCTGATGCCTTGTAAAAGAGGCAAGCTTGATAAAGGCTCTCAGGAGGCATGCGGAGTACATGGCCAAGCCAACTGAACACGCCTTTTCTTGACGACAATTGTGACCAAGATTTGCTGCGTCCTACGCCTTATCTCTTCATTCCTCACAAAGTCAAACCACCGCACGCCCAAAATTCTCCGCAGACACCTATTCTCAAAGCTTAGTACACGGCTACTCTGGGCTCCTGTAAGGTGCCATGTTTCACAGCCGTATAAGAGAAATTCGTCAGCAGTTCTCGACAGAACTTCGGGACGTGGATCTGACTTGGGAGGATGCAAGGGAGCTGGCAGCCAACAGAAAAGCCTGGAGACAGTTTGTGGACTCCATATGCTCCACCTAGGGAGCGGATATGGTTTAATAATAATAATTAGTAACCGATACTAATAAGGAACAGTTATTTTTCATTTCTTCTAGAGGTATAGGCAACATATCTAAATTGTGAATGAAAAACTGGATTACATGATATTTTATCTTCAATTTTTGTTTTTATAGATACCTAAAGTTAATATTATTTAACCTTTTCAAGGCCGTGTATGGTGGGTCTTCTGCTATGGGGGAATCGTCAGGGGATTCTTCTAATGTGTGTTGCTGCAAAAATAAAATAACAATTAAGTTAAGTTAATCTTTACCCAAAGGATAAATGAGTTATCTGATAGAGGAGAAAAATCATATTCATAAAACTGTGTGTGAAGCACAAATGGGACTGGACGTGTGGCAGCACTGGAGCGCAGTGTTGCGATTGATCTTCTCACATCAAATCTCTAGAATCAAGGCATATTATTTTAAAAAATATATTTTTTATTGATTATACTTTGTATTTTAAAACAAAATACCACTGACTAACTATTGGGTCAACCACATAGTTAAAATACTTATATAAGGCCCAATATAAAATAAATTGCAACTAAAATTTCTTTAAACCCAGATAACTTTTGATAATTTTTTTTTGCTTATAACGCCGTTTTTTATTAAAAAAAGTTTTCTTAGAAATAAATATATGGTTTTGTAAAGAATAGAGTTATTGAAAAGTAATGCATTAAAAAAGTGATAAAAATATTTTTTATATAAGTATTCTAAAAAAAAAGGTAAATTCCATTTTTTTTAAAATCATTACATCAGCACAAAAATTAGTCCGGCTTCTCACGTAGCTGATTGCATACTGAATCATCAGCCAGAATAAATCAGTAAATTTATTATTATTCCTGTTTGTATTCTTAGCGCAAGAACTAGTTACTAATAATAACATAAGTACCGTCATGAGGTTTTTTCCATCGCATTTGTAGTCGGGAGTGGGTGGCACTACAGATATGTTTGGCACTCTGGTCGGGGATGTGGTTGGAGGTTTGTAGGGCTGGCCTGATCTGGGCCTCTCGTTCTCCGAATCCAAGGCCAGGAGGTGGGCAGCTGGGTTCATCGATGACAGCCCTAATAGTGGAAACGTAAGATGAAATTTCAGCTTTCAAAGACAGCAGATGGAGGCGCATTTTAGGAGCTTGTGTGAGGACCATCGGATCAATTTTAGTTCATAAGGAACTGTGACGAGAGGTGGTATCATACATGATTGAAATAGCAAAGAACATTGCTACTATAAACCTAGCTAGGACCCAAAATGCCAAACCTTCATCTAGTAGAACGGAAGGCCAGCTGACAACAGTCAGCAGTCCGGCTTTACCTGAGGAGTTTTACGTAGTTTCCTCCCAGCAATGAGCAAATGCTCTCACGAGAGGTGATATCATACGTGATTAAAATAGCGAAGGACATCGGTACCATATACCTAGCTAGTACACAAAATACCGAACCCTCTTCTAGTGGAACAGACGGCCTGTTGATGACAGTCAACAGTCCGGCTTCTCCTGAGGAGTTTGAAGTGGTTTATCGACAGCAATGAGCAAATACTGATTTCTTGATTAGCCCACACTAGATTATCTCTCCTTTTTCCAACACAGAATAAATTAAAAAGTGTTTTTAATTAGAAGTTACCACAATCCACTTATTATTAAACTTATTGATCTATAAACTTTGTATGTCATAAACAAGGTTAAAAATAAATACAAATCAAACTAAGAAAAAACACACACACAAGACGACAATTCACGAATTTTATTTGTGAATATTATTGAGGAATCGGAATTTAAGTATGACTACTCAGTCTTCACTGTCAAATATTATTAAGATCACATTTTCTTCTTTAAACTGAGAACCACTCTGTTTTTATATGCTGCAGTATCCCATTACTTCCTCCACTGTTAGACGCAAATATAAGTAAGAAGGAGTTTTTTAAGAATTCTTTGGGTATTATTTAAATTTTACTTGAAAATAAAACATATCGCGATGAAAGTGTTCATAAATGTATGTAATTAGGAAAATAAAACTATTTTGTCAAGAAGAGCTAACGCAAAAACTGGATGTTATTCTTACCCATGAGCATCAATGGACTCCAAGAAAAATTTACAGAAGCCTTGGACGTATCAGCTCTGGAGGTTTCTGCTCTAGGGTTTACTTCCTCGGTGCATCTTCTGATATCACCGTTGACTGTCGCTTTCGAGGGAACAGAAAAAAAATCAGGACTAAAGGAGGAATATGAGCTGTTTGGTCTGTCCGTACCACAACACTGACTATCACTACCTAAACATGTACTTTGAGTCTTGGGTGACACATTGGCACTTCTCCCAGTAAAAGTCTTGGAAACATTGCAGTATGACCGCATGTCCTTCAACCTAGCCCGAGAAAAGTGGTTCTTGGATAACATCACATTCTCGACGCACTTGACTTCGTTGAGATACTTTTCTTGGGCTATGACGCACTGGACAATGTCTTCCTTCTCACTCGTTCCGGATGCGTTTGAGCTTCTCTCCGGGCTTTGGGCGTTCTTGCTGGTAGAAGAGCTTAATGCCATAGAGCTGCAGGTCGTGTGAGCGAAAGAGAGAAGGCTAGTAGTGCTGAATAACGTTGATCTTGAACTATTTGAGCTGCGTTGAGAACTCGGACTCTGTGACGAAGGACTTTTTGAGTATCTGTCCAAAGGACTTGCGCATCCTTCTTTCGGTACTGGACTCCTGAAGAACTCTTCTCTGCTTTTCCTGATAGCAACTCTCGGGCTTACATTTTCAGCTGGCGGAACAACGCTCGGTTCCACCTTCTCCGGCGAAGATGTTATCTTAGTTTCCGCGATACAGTTTTCTTTTTTACACCGAATGAGGCATTCCACTACATTTTCTATCTTCTTCTGGCACGTGTGGTTGGTTGAGAGGAATCCATTGTTGACGGGGGATGTTAGGGACTTCCTGTCAGTGGGAGTGGGGGTTTTGGCTGATACTTGGGGACTGCCTGGTTTTGAAAAGCACCGTTTGTGGCATTGCCTGCAAACTGCTACAGTTTCAGGCACTACCGGACTAGACCTTACAGTAATCTGAAATAAAGAAAAATATAAAATATTACCATTCGAGCAATGGAAAACATTAATTTTGTAATATTTATAAGATATACTTTTGCATTTTTTGTTTCCAAATATTCAAAATGTTTGATCTTCAATTTATGGTTTTGGTTAATATTCGACATGGTCCCAGACACTGCTAGATGCACACATTGAAATGTTTGCTGTACCCATGCATGTAATTTATTTCGCTCTAACTACTGTGCAACACAGATATGTGGAAGCGAGACAGCTGCAGTGAACTTTGCTGAGACTTCCGACTATTCTTACCACCATTCATTCAGTGAGGTGTTATTATGATAAATCTCAATAACCATCACGTTGCTTCACTGCAGGGGTAGGCAGAGACAATAGAAAACTACACCAATCTGTCATTTATGAATAACTTTTACATCTTCCACATTCATACATCTCTTCATACATACCCGCTGATTATTCCAACTCCCAACCTGACCACTTTCTGATATTTTTAAATATTTTATAATGCCAAGTTTTCGTCGGACTTCCTCTGCTCCTATCACTAACCACATTCACCACTTAAATTTATTTTACAATTCTTTCTTCACTCATTCGATACCCTGTCTTCATATGGTAACCTATAATGATTCCCCTCATTACGAACAACATTCTATGAAAACGACTAGGGTCTTTCAAATAATTTTCCTCATTACGAACAATATTCTAGGATCTTTTAAATACCTCCCATTTGAGCATACATTTTTACTTTCAGATATTCCGAGTGAGAGAGTGTTGAACATTTGAAAGGTCAACAGAAGAAGAAGCTATAATTGGAAGAGAGCATCACCTGGCTATCAGAATTAGTGCTACGGGACGGACTTCTCTCGTTTTCTGAGGGTGACTTGTTGCAATCAGTCTGGACTCCAGCTGTGGAGGACTGCTTGGCGGCAGCCAGGGCCACATCCACCAGCTTCAACTCCTGGGATCTCTTCCTCAGCTGCTCCGCACTCCAGACCTGGAGGAATATCAATATCACATTCGAATCCAATACACATTATGATTAAGTTATAATAAAATATTTATAATAATTTAAAAACATTTTTGGTCCGCCTCCGTAGTGTAATGGTCAGCACGCTTGACTACTGTTCTGGAGGTCCCGGGTTCGATTCCCAAGGGGGTCATAAATAATAATAATAAAGTGATTTTTTCACTGTAATATTTATTCCATATTACCCTGGACCGGTACCTGAAGCGGAGGGCTGATCACCTTTCCTTCATATGTTAACGATCAAATTAAACAGTTAGTTTGTATGATGAAGTGCCCTATGTACCGTTGGGGTGCGCAAAGGGGTTTGAATGAATTGAAACAAAGTTATATTTCAATTATAAAATGGAAAATCACAAAGTTAGTGCTTCAAATATAAATAAGATTTCTTAAGTGTTAAATTCCCGAAGTGTTCCCTAAGAATTCTACGATAGATACCTTGGAAGAGCAAAAGAGGTGTTGGAAGACCCCAAAAGAGATGGTCTGATGATATAGTCGCTGTGGGGGGTAGAAACTGGCTGCAAGCAGCAACCGACCGGAGGAAATGGAAAGAAGGGGAAGAGGCCTATATCCAGCAGTGGAGGACAGAGGGCTCATGAAGAAGAAGAAGTGTTAGATTGGCACTCTTATGTGGCGACCAGTATACCTCCGGTTCAGGCTCGGACAGCTCCCCGCTGCCCGGATGGGTCTTCATCCACCGGGCGAGGTGCAGGGCGGCGCCGCGGCAGGGCGAGGGGCGCGGGGCGGCGTCCGGAGGGGGCGGCTGCCCGGGAGGTGCGCGGGGGGGCGGCGCCACCTACAAAGTCACAAACACAACCACACTTTTAAATGAAAATAGAACCCAGACATTTTACATGACGTTGCTAGGACGAAATAGGAGTGGGTGTGCCATTGTCGCTCAATCCTTTCAACAAAGTCATATATCAAAAATCGTCAATTTGCAGTTGTGCATGTTTTCCGAATGCCCAGAAAATGTATTATATCCCAGCAAAAGCGGCATATTTTTAACTTAATATTTACCCGCTATAGGGTAGAAAGTGTTGTTTTTGCATTTCGAAGAAAAAGTATTGTTTAATTATTTTTTTTTAATGTTCTAAATATTTTTTAAATCTTTTAAATGTTGTAAAAAGTTCAATAAGTGGCTTGATATTTATTTTTAATACATTTTATTACATTTTTAAACTTTAAAAACGATCTCCTGAAAAATAAAGTTTTTTGATATATGACGTTGTTGAAAGGAGTGAGCTATGTGTCCAGGCAGGTGGGGAAGAAAAGTTATGGAGTTTGTTTCGATTTAAAATTTTGCTTAAATTATTTATTAAAAAAAAACAGATCTAAGTACCTTCTTCTTTTAAACGTATAACTTATAACGTTCGTACTTGCTAACTTTTTTCATTTTTATCGTTTAGTTTTTTTTGTTTTCTGTTAAAATCAAATATTTGTAGTTTATATTGGCACTTCGAATCTAATTTTATTTCTGATATATATTGTATTCTTGCCAGTGCTCTTTTATAATAACCTAAAAAAATATATACCCACACACAGGTCATGCCTTTGTGGGATCTTTTAAAAAAAAATATATATTTATATAAATTTTTTTGTACTTGTAATTTTAATATATTGTGAAATGCAAAAGAATATAAAATTAAGAAAAAATATTAAAAAAAAATAAAAAAAAATAGATCCCAGTCAGGGATCCAAAATGAATGAACTGAAAAAATACTTTTTGAAAAGATATTGGTGTTATTGATAAGTTATATTTTCTCTTTTTTTTCCTTTAAACACTTCTTACCTTATGTTTTATTATATGCCTATTTACTGTCATAATCTTGGTTACAACTGTCGTCAAAAAAAGGCGATTCAGTTGGCTTGGCCATGTACTCCGTATGCCTCCTGAGAGCCGCCATCAAGCTTGCCTCTTTTACAAGGTATCAGGTTCGCACCACCCAGGACGACCACTGTTGACAATTTGTCGGCAGTTCTCGTCAGAACTTTGGGACATGGACCTGACTTGGGAGGATGCAAGGGAGCTCGCAGTTGACAGAAAAGCCTGGAGACAGTTTGTGAACTCCATATGTTCCACTCAGGGAGGGGTTTAATATTATATAATATATTTACTGTATCTTTTATTGCTTTATATTTTACATTTTTCCCTGTGTTTTCTTGTTTGTTATATTCTTTTCTGTTTTTAAATCTTGTTAACCTTAATCCCATGTCCCAAAATTCGAGAATATTATACACATGTGTGACTTATGTATGTAATATGTTTAAACAAATAAATAAATGCTGCCAGACAGTATGTGAACTAATTCCGAATGTATTTTGGATATTAACACCTCCTCTGCGATGGTGGGTCTGATCAGACCCACCATCGCGGAAAATTATTAATTACTTAATAGGTAATTTTTTTACGTCGTTTTCCTTCAGTGTAATCGTTCTTCAAACAATTACCTACAAATTGAGATATAAACAAAAATTATCGGACCAGATTCGAATGAGTTATTTAAAAAAAAAGAACAAATAAAAGATCAAAAATCATATTGAGTAAGGTCAGTTGTTCGCTATCAATGTGTTAGTGTGCCGTCTGCCGTGCCCTCGAACTCCCCAAAACAAAAGCAAACATTGTCAATCTTTGGCGATTGATTCTGTGTATTGTTTTTTTTACATTCGTTTTAAACTGATTTATTTGTTTACTTGTATGAAAAATACTAAGGATCACGTTTAAAAAAGTGTAATTATTACATAAGTTGTTAATATTTTCATAAATTGATTCGGCAGTTACTTTTTGGTAAAATCTAACCATTTTTAGTTTAAGTTTTACTTAGAAAATACCACAAATAGTGGTAATATATAGTATATAATAGATTTATGTATATATACAACACCGACATACACAAAGTTACTAACTTCAAAACTTCACAATAAACTGTTTTATGTTTGAACAATTTCTAGTTTTTAAAAAAAAAATCTTTACGACACTTTACCACAATGAATGGCAGGAAAAAAATAAATATCTCATAACGAGATTGGACGACTTTTGGACAGTTCTAAAATTGAAAGAAAAGTGAGAAAGTAGTGTAGATGACAGTGATTTAGAATTCAAAAACCTTAGATACAGAATTTTAAAGTGAAACAGAAAACTTGGTTTTGTAAGAAATGTCAGTAAGTGATGAAGACATCGATTTTAACAAGAAAAGTAGCGATTGTCTTCTGATTTTTTGATAATAATTTACTTGTCAATATTAAAATTAAATTTGTTACCTATTATGTCTAACGAACTTGTATATAAAAATAATTTATACCCAAAAATTAGTTTTATTTAGTACCGTACAAAATTATATTCATAATTTCTAAGACCCGCAAATCTATGTAAGAAATGGCGAACATTAAATGAATATTTACACCATTTTGGGCAATTCTGTTTATATTTTTCAATGAAAAATTTACCATTTTCACTGTATTTAAAATAAATTTTAATTGCATTATGGACAAAAATTTATCTTGAATTATGAACTCAAGTCAAAATCCCAGAATCATTTTGTGGTTTTTGGAGCTAACCGCCACGTTTTATATTTGAAGATAACAAATAAAAGTTAAAAATTCTATCTTTTATGATGTTGACTTAAAATATAGTTAAAAAATTAAAAACACAAATTATTTGAATTCAGTAAAAATCAACATGTTTACAAGCACTGCTTCATGCCGATCATGCCTCACGCGGATGCGACATGCTACGCGGTGGTAGTTAGCAGCTGCGCTCGGTCGAGTTCGCATGTAAAATGAAGCGCTTGGATAATTTAAATTCAAAACTATCAAAAACTTGAAAATTCTCATACAAAACTTATGACACATTATCCTATTGCTATGTAGCCTATTTTGATTAATATATAAAATATAAAAACCCGACAAAAAACGTCTAAAAGGCGATTTCTGTACTGGGTCAGATCAGACCCACCACCGCTGGGCGCGTTTTGTTTGAGGGCATCGCGCTTTAGGTGTTAATTTTAACTGGTGTAGGTTAGGTTAGGTTTGATCAGAAGACGGCCATCTATGAGAAATGAGATATATTAATAACTGTCAGCTGGTGTAGGTAAGGTTGGATTGGACTAGTAGACTGCCATCTATATGAAAGGAAATTAACCACCAACTATCAACTGGTGTAGTTAAGCTAATTACTGTCAAAGGTTAGGTTAGGTTGGGCTAGAATGTAATCTATGTAAACAGAGATATATCGCAACTGTCAACTGATTTAGGTTAAGTTAGGTTAAACCTAATGACTGCCATCTATGATAAATGAGTTACTAATAACTATCGACTGGTGTAGGTTAGGTAAGGATAGGTTACTTTGGGTTAGACTGGTATACTGCCATCTATGTAAAAGGAAACATACTTCAAACTGTCAACTGGTGTGGGTATTTTCTCATTATCCATATGCTAAAAAACTAATCTGAATATATCATTCAATATGGCGACTGATAATAATTTATTACATTTAATGAGATTTCTAATATAATTTGTATCCATACTCACCCGTACAATATTTCTTAAAGATATTTACTATGTATCTGCATTTCTATTGGTTGATTCAAAATTACATCGCTACAAATTATTAAACATAAAATTTATCAAAATTTCAGATTATTTTTCTGTCAAAACGAATGGTTATGACAACATATACAGATCATCGAAAGATAATGCCAACATTAAAAATAAAATTGTTTTTAAAAGAGCAATTCAAGGTAATTCAATGATTTTGATTTTAAAATGTGTATTTTTTTTTAAACTGCCAAATTTTAATAACTTATACTTTAATTTTAAGTGAAATCCCCTCAGGATCGAATTTTTGTCGCTATCTTGACAGTTACTCCTGAAAAGATTAAATGTATGTGGCAAGAAATTGACTATCGACCGGACATATGTAGAGAGACAAACGGTGCACATATTGAAACATACTAAGATACATTTAAAAAAAAAACAGTTTTGCACATTTAAAGTTCAAAATAATTGAATTACTTTAAATAATTTTTTTTTTAAAAGTTGGCATTATTTTTTGATGGCTCTATACAGTAAAAATTACATATCACTCACTCCTTTCAACAACGTCATACAAAAATTGTAAATTTTCAGTTATGCATGTTTTCGGAATGCCCAGAAAATGTACTGTATCCCAGCAAAAGCGGCATATTTTAAACTTAATATTTACCCACTATAAGAGAGAAAGTATTGTTTTTGCATTTTGAAGAAAAGGTATTGTTTAATTATCTTTTTTAATATACAAAATATTTTTTCAAATGGAGAAAAAACTTTCAGGTTTTACCTCAAAAAAATCTGTTGCACTGTAAAAAGTTCAATAAGTGGCTTGATATTTATTTTTAATACATTTTATTGTATCTTTAAACTTTGAAAACGATCTCCTAAAAAATCAAGTTTTTTGATATGTGACATTGTTGAAAGGAGTGAGCGATATATAAATGTCCAAAGTTGGGAGGGTCGAAGGTAGTAGAAGAAGAGAAAGATCCCACTAGATGGACTGATCAAATCAAGGCTGCCACAAGTTCATCAGCAGTTGGAGCGATACAGAAGGCAGTGGAGATAGCAAGAGACAGTAAGAGAGGCTGACACGGTCCTTATTAATAAGGACAACGAATAAGAATACGAAGTTGGCCTTCGTAATGTAATGTATGGAAGTCTGTAGTGGCATGTATGATATTGTATGATAAATAAATTACAGTAGAACCTCTCTAATCCAATGCCATTAGAACTGGGCGGTATGGTGGAAACTTCAAAAAGGTCTGACTATCAAAAAATCCAGAAAAATACGGATTTACAGTACAATTAACAGTCTCTAAACTCAATAATGACTATGTATTGTTCTCTACATTAAAAAGTGTCATTATTATTGAAAAAACGTAATACTCTCTACTATTAATACCACTATCACGCCATTTCTCTGCAGAGGTAGGCAGAGACGATAGAATGCCATACTCGTCTATCCTGAGATACACTCCTGGCTTCCTTCACATCCATACATCTAGTCGTACATACCCACCAATTAAGTTGATTTTTGACACCAACAGATTTTAGGTTCTGATTGATCTGGTTTTGCTTATATGTTTTTTTGGCCGTCCTCGTTCTGTTCTCCCGTTCACATTTTCCAAATTTACTTTCTTTTCTATTTTTTTGTCTGCTAGCGACATGCTATTTCTTTCACTCTAATCAATGTGTTATCAGAGAGAGAGACAACGAAACTACTTTACTTTAATTTGATCTAGTGTCCCGCCACCCGCACTCAGTCGCCGCATGACGGCATGTTGGGATGGACGGTCCCTATGACTCAGTTGGCGGTGAGCTGTGTACCACAATTTCCATACAAATATGATTTGGGGTTTTTTGGTACCCCCTTCGGATCACATGTAATATTTGCATGATCAGTATGGGAAAGATCAACCAGGGTGCTAGATTAGCAAGGATGGATGAGATTGGTTCTACTGTAATATGTAACTAGTGCTTAAAATGATCGCTAGTATCGCAGATATCACATTTTGCTTCAAAAGTACAACTAACAACTTGAGGTAAGAATGAAACAAGTCATTTTTAAAAGAAATAAATTTATTCCGTAATTTTCAAAGATTTCTAGAAACAGTTTTTTTTTACAAATCACACATATTACAGTAACAACATTTTACCTTGGAAGGTAATATAAGTGAATATTTGCGATGCTAGCGATGATTCCATTCAGTGAGTTTTCTTGGTAAATTACATATTTTTGTTGTTGATAATTTTCATTTTGAGTGTAGACATGAAGTGTGAAACAGATTGCACTAATGTGAGGTGGTAATTGCAATGAACATATGTGCCGATAGTGAAAAATTCACAGTTCTGACTATCTCAGACGCAACTTTAGTAGAAAAATACTTGATTCTGACTATCTCAGACGCAACATTAGATGAAAAATCATTAATTCTGACTATCTGACGCAACGTTAGATGAAAAATCATTAATTCTGGCTATCTCAGACGCAACTTTAGTAGAAAATACTTGATTCTGACTATCTCAGACGCAACGTTAGATGAAAAATCATTAATTCTGGCTATCTCAGACGCAACTTTAGTTGACTAATTCTCGGCAATGACTATCTCAGACGCAACTTTAGTAGAAAATACTTGATTCTGACTATCTCAGACGCAACGTTAGATGAAAAATACTTGATTCTGATTATCTCAGACGCAACGTTAGATGAAAAATCATTAATTCTGACGATATCAGACGCAATTTTAGTTGACTAATTCTCAGTAATGACTATCTTAGACGCAACTTAAGTAGAAAAATACTTGATTCTGATTATCTCAGACGCAACGTTAGATGAAAAATCATTAATTCTGACCATCTCAGACGCAACTCTAGATGACAAATTCTCAGTAATGACTATCTCAGACGCAAAATTCAGTTCTGACTATCTTAGACGCAGCATTCAGTTGACTATCTCGGACGCAAATTTTAGTTCTGACTATCTCAGACGCAACTTTAGTTAAAAAATCCTCAGTTCTGACTATTTCAGACGCAACTTAAGTTGAAAAATACTCAATTCTGACTATCTCAGGCGCAACATTAGTTAAAAATACTCAGTTCTGAGTATCTCAGACGCAACTTTGAAAAATGTTCTGTTTTGACTATCTCAGACACATTTAATTGTTGTTGTCGTTCCTTTGATTAATCGAATATCTAAATGATAACAAATCGCAGTCTCAAACGCATTGGCAAATCTTTATTTTGATCTAATGTGGTGAAATTATGTGTTTTTTCTTACAAAAAAAATGTATCCGAAAGATGGTAGAAAAATATATTTTTGATATATGCTTGATGAAGCCACGTTAGTTCTTAAAGTCAAGATTTATCGCTAACAGTTAACTAAAACTATGAGACACTAGACTAGAACATAACAAGCATTATGCCTTCGATATAATCGTTTAACAGTTAACTAACGATTTAAACTATAAACGCAAGACTAACTCAAACTATCATCAGATAATTAACAAATCGGTTTTTTGCTTTAAAAATTTACAAATCATTTATATTATTTTTAAGGGCAGAGAATCCAATTTTCTTGGCTTGGCCATGTATACACATGCCTTCTAGATCAAGCTTGTCTCTTTTACAAGGAATCTACTGCTGACAATTCGTCAGCAGGTCTTGTCTGAACTTCAGGACGCTGACCTGACTTGGGAGGATGCAAGGGAGTTGGCAGACGACAGAAGAGCCGGGAGGCAGTTTGTGGAGTCTATATGCTCCATATAGGGAGTGATTATAGATTGATAAATGAAAGAATGACAGATATCCTCTGATAGGGCACTGCATTGTATTTGTGCATTGTTATCTTGGTCGTTACTTGCATGAAGGCAAGATGATCAGTCTTGCGTTTTAGGTACCAGTCCAGGGTAATATTAAATTAATATTAAAGTGAAAATCACTAGTTTTTTACATAAAAAAACTCATTTTTTATATAAAAAAAATCACTAGTTTTTTATATAATTGTCTTAAACAAGTTTTTTATATAAAACACTTGTTTAAGACCTCAATTTAGTTAATAAATTTAAATACGACTAGTTTCAAGAGCTATAAATGTTCTCATCAACAGGTGAAAATACAAATTAAAATAGTGCTATTTATATGTGTGTTTGTATCCTTTTTCAAAATGTAGTCAAATCATAGCGTTTGGCTAACTTGCTAAAGGTTCGATTCCTAGGATTTTTTACTCTAATATAAATTTTATATTGCCCTGGACTGGCACCTGAAGGGTGGGGTTGATGACATTGCCTTTATTTCTGTAATGATCAAGATAATACTGCGTCGATACGTTGCAGTGCCTTATGCACCATTGTGTGCCAAGGAGGGTAAGAAGAAAGAATTAATTTAATGAGTACTTTGAAATTAGACAAAATCTAGTAATTTAAAAGTTTACCTATTGACTTGGCATTTAATTTATAGAACTCCATTTTAATTGATGTATTAATTGTTAAATGAAACACATATTTGTTGAGTCTATTTAGTTGTATTTTATTATTTAAAATGTCACATTATAGTTTTTTTGTGTTTTTTTAACAATAAAATACAATTTAGTAGACTCAAAAAATCAGTGCTTGATTTAACAATAATACATAAATTTGAACATTATTTGGTTTTATATCAAAATAATATCAATTTTGAATTCTCAAGTCAAATTTGAATACAATAGTTTATGATGAGACTAACTGAATGCTATTTTCATAAATTTTCAAATTCTATTTATGAAAAACAGAACCTAGACTTGAAAAAAAAATACTTTTCATACTTTGAAACGATTATATCATGGGGTAAATTACTGCCTGCCTTGGGATTTGAACCTAGATCATTCTGATGTGCAGTCAGATGCACAACCAGGGCTTCATAGATCAGTGAATAGTCACAAAGACCAGATAATCAGTGAATGCTCATTTTGCCTGACCATATCGCTCACTCCTTTCAAGAACGTCATAAATCGAAAAACATTGTTTTTCAGAAGAACGTTTTTAAAGTTTAATAATAAAATTATTAAAAATAAATATCAAGCCACTTATTGAACTTTTTACTGTGCAACATTTCTTTTCAGGTAAAACCCGAAGGTTTTTTTCTCCATTTAAAAAATATTTAGTACTTTTAAAAAAATTATCAAACAATACATTTTCTTCAAAATGCAAAAACAACACTTTCTGCCCTGTAGCGGGTAAATATTAAGTTAAAAATTGCCTCTTTTGCTGGGATATAGTACATTTTCTGAGCATTCCGAAAACACGCACAACTGAAAATTGAAGGTTTTTTGATTTATGACGTTCTTGAAAGGAGTGAGCGACATATCAAAAAGAGTCAGGCAGAGTCTCTAATTTTTTCATATGATAATAAAAATTATAATTATTTTTTATGAATTTTGTTTTAAAAAATATTTTATATAACGCAAGTGCTGTAGGCACTCGAAATATGTAGAAAATTTATAATTGACTTTATTTTTTTTAACCAATCAACAGGTAATAAATTTTCTCTAATAAAAAAGAATTTAGATGATATACATAAATTTAAGAAATTAATTTAAAAAATAATAAAATACATTGTGTATTTTTTGACATCTCAACAAAGATGAAGAAGAATATGGAAGTCTAGGTATTTACAGGGCTTATGGCCTGTTACAGGATAGTTAAGTGATCACTTCACACACGTGCAACATTCACCATTCTACCCATGGTTGACAACGACACTACTCAAAATTTTGGAACTCCTACATATACCGTTAAACTTTTAAAATTTAAACACACGTAATATACCACTTATTGAGTTTTATTTCATTACACACGACTAGTTTCGAAAATTACAGCTGTTTTCATCGACAGGTGAATAGTAAAATATTCACCTGTATATAAAAACAACTGTAGTTTTTGAAACTAGTCTTGTGTACAGAAATAAAACCAAATAAGTGGTATTTTACATGCGTTTAATTTTTTAAAATAATCAACACGTCATTCCACAAAGTTAATGCCGAATCAATAAATAACATATCATTGATCTCATGACACTGTACATGTGAGTTCACTAAAGCCATCTATTGTTGGATTGGGAAAGCTTTTATTCAGCAAAGACCCCTTTATTTGAAAGTATGCAAAATCCTAACCGGATTATATTACATATGTGAGATTTGTGAACAAGTATTTGGACACACTCAAAAGTTTATAAGGAAATATAATGCGATATATGTAAAAACATATTATTAATTTTATAGTGACCATAAAAGTCTTCGTCCATCTCTGAAGTGCAGTGGTAAGCACGTTTGGCTACCGTTCTATAGGTCCCAGGTTCGATTCCCAGGTGGGTAAAAATAAATATATAAGTATTTTTTTTACTCATTTTCATTTATTATCACCCTGAATGGTACAAGAAGCGCGCAACGAATCACCTTATCTTCATGTAA
The DNA here is from genome assembly GCF_059751285.1 of Brachycentrus maculatus. Taxonomy (NCBI): domain Eukaryota; kingdom Metazoa; phylum Arthropoda; class Insecta; order Trichoptera; family Brachycentridae; genus Brachycentrus; species Brachycentrus maculatus. The sequence continues at coordinate 573,291 of NW_028280953.1, forward strand.
TTTACGATCAAGATAACACTGCGTCGATACGATGCAGTGCCTTGTGCACCATTAACTGCGGATAAATTTTAGGAGAAGAAGAAAATATCAATTTTAATACTTATTTGATTTGTGACGGTAAAAATCAAACTCGCCTAAGTCTAGTCGCTATTTGGGCATTGATTCGGAAAGACGATGTTGAATTTGATAATAATAAATTAATAACAAAAAATTTTCACCTATCAATATTGATAAAGAATATGAGGTGTATTATGACTTGTCATAGCGAATTATCACTTAACCAGCCCATGACAGGTCATAAGCTTTGTAAACACCCAGACTAACATATTCTTCTTCATCTATGTTGAGATGTCAAAAATGTAAAAATAACTGCTAAATTTATAGAACAAGTATTTGGGCACACTTAAAATGATGTAAATAACAAAAAATTATGGAGTTTAAAAATTGCTATTAAAATGCAAATTTTACACTCATTTACGGCTGGACTTAGGTAAGTTTGATATTTACCGTCACATTTGATCTTGGCAGCGCTGAGATTCGAACCCTAGACCTTCGGTCAATGCCTAACGACACATCTACACTTAAAATCATTTAAAAACAACAACCACGGAAATAATTTATCATAACGCAAGTAAAATTTGACGATAATTTTTTTTTTTAAATTTTGTATGTAATTTTTTAAAAATTATTTTTAAAAATTTTCAAAGCCAGCGCCGCAATATATCCACCTATTCAAGACAAGTCTACAATAATATATAGTTGGTTAGAATAAATATTTTCAAATAAACTAAAAAAATACACTAAATTTGAGATCTAACACATTAAAACTTAGCTTTCTACAATAATAATAATAATAAAAAAACATTTAAAAAGTTCTAAACACTGTTCATAAAATGTTTTAAAAGTTAATCTAACAAAATATCAGATTAGTTTACAGTACACAGTGTAAAACCAATAACAAAATTACCTATTAGTTTACTTTTGAACTAATTATGACCCTATAATGTATAATATATAAAATCATATGATAAACTTACCAATTCATTGGCTTGTATGTATATAACCTCGAAAAAGAATCATTAAAACACAGAAAATGGATTAAATCTATAATAGATTACGGCTGTAGAACTGTTGTATCAAATTTTCTTTTGATCCCTGTTGTGGTTAAAATGTTTAAAAAGTTGTTTAAAATTGTGTGAAATACATCCAAGACAGCGTTGAATATATGCTACAAAGATGTTCAAAATATATAAATTTCATCCTTATAGTGAAAATTAATTAATTAAGTGGTTTAATATCGATAAATTTACACAACCATTTATGTATAAACAAAGTCAAATCACATCTTCGATTGGCAGGCATAACAACATAACTGTAATATGACAATATAACTGTACAGTAAACCCCCCTACAACGTTGAAATAAGTCCTGCTTTATCGGAGAGAATGTTATATGGGGTATTTGTTTTTAAATTAATTAAAAAATTACTCTTTTTAGTTATTTCCGTTGGTTGAAATGTAAAAATACAATTAAAAACATTAACTCCTATAATTCCTCTGAAAACTCGGTACCCATCTCAACGTTATAGGGAGATTCAATGTAATATGACAATACGACTTAACACTCTTTTGCAAAAATGGTCCATTTAAAATTTTGTGGACATTCTAAGGCTGAAAATAATTGGTGAAAAATACAATTAAATTCAACAAATAAAAATTGATATACAGAATGTGGTATACTTTGACTCGAGTGTAGTCATCGATATATAGACGATGACGCCAGTATATTTTGGCGATCATTCTAGGATGTTGTGAATATGACTAGTTTCGAGAACTACACATGTTCTCATTAACAGGTGAAATTCAAAAATCAAAACCCTTATCCGCACCAAATGGTGCATAGGGCACTGCTTCATATAAACGCAGTGTTATCTTGATCGTTTACACATGAAGGAAAGGTGATCAGCCCTCCGCTTCAGGTACCAGTCCAGGGTAATATTAAATAAATATTACAGTGAAAAAATCACTTACATTTTTTTTACCCCCCCTGGGAATCGAACCCAGGACCTCCAGAACGGTAGGCGAGCATGCTGACCATTACACTACGGAAGCGGAGGTGAAAATACAAACCCATAAAAGTGGTCTTATTCAATTGTTTGCTTTTTAAAAAATATTTAAATCATCACATTATTTCACAAAGTAAATGCCAAATTAGAGACGTAGAAACATATGACAGTAACAAATCAATTAATTGACTGATTCGCCAGTCAATTTGTAGTAATATCTATCCATTTTTTTATTTAAGTTCTACTTGGTTAATACCTCTATTTTTAAAAATGTATTGACTTGTGTTTGGAAATTTATTTTAAAACATGTAACATACATAAGTCACATATCGCTCACTCCTTTCAAGAACGTCATAAATCAAAAATCGTCAATTTTCAGTTGTGCATGTTTTCGGAATGCCCAGAAAATGTACTATATCCCAGCAAAAGAGGCATATTTTTAACTTAATATTTACCTGATACAGGGCAGAAAGTGTTGTTTTTGCATTTTGAAGAAAAGGTATTGTTTAATTATTTTTTTAATAATACTAAATAATTTTAAAATGGACAAAAAACCTTCAGGTTTTACCTAAAAAGATCTATTGCACAGTAAAAAGTTCAATAAGTGGCTTGATATTTATTTTTAAAACATTGTATTATATTTTTAAACTTTAAAAACGTTCTCCTGAAAAATAAAGTTTTTTGATTAATGACGTTCTTGAAAGGAGTGAGCGATTTTTAAAAAAAAATTTAATTACTCATTTTAGGATTAAAGTTAAAAAGACTGAAACACAAATAAGAAAGTAAAAAATATAAAAACTAAAAAAAAGTAACAGGGCAAAATGTAAAATATAAAAGAATAAACGGGTTTAGCAAATATACATAAGAAATCATAAAGTTAGAAGAGTGTTAAAAGAAAATGATGCGGAATGTATCGAAACACGTGTCAATATAAATTTGAAGAAAAAGTGGTATTTTCCAAGTCAAACAAATAAATGAATCAATGTCTCCATTGTTTTAACTTGTATTTTCTTACATGACCAAATTCGCAGTTATTTGTTATGTCTGCCATCAAAGCTGTTATAATATCAAAAATGTTAATTCAGGGAGTAGACGCTTTTAAAGCAGTAAGTAAATTCACAAATGGATCAGTTAGAAACATGTGCTAGAAACGAGAAAAATTTACAAAACACTTATAAAATTTTTGATCAGCCTTCGCAGTAAGAAACAATTTAACACCATTGACCAAAGTGACGTTATATAGCTTTTACCACTTTTGTAAGATTCTAGTTTTATGCTGACATTTCTTGGTGGAACATATTTTATTCAATTATCTACACAAATAAGAATGTGAGTGTACTGATCAAAATCTAAAATCTTGTAAAATATTAATGTAATGATTGCTATAAAATGTAGACACAACACTGTGTCTTTATTTATCCATATAAAAATAAAATCTTAATGTTTGTTTGTTCAAAATCTCAAATCTCCTAAAGTAATTTACTGATTGCTCTATAATTTTTACACAATGTTAAATTTGAATACGAATGTTTCCATATGTATCTGTGACAGGTAAAAACAAGTTTTTTTGGCAAACAGCCTATATGCCACTATGGCAGCGCCATCTGTTGAACTTAGTATTAACACACGCAATACTAAATATTGCTCATGGCGGACAGCGTGCATCTTGACAGCTTTTGTCACTTATTTTCAATGCTTTCTGCATGATTGTTTCGTAGATTTTAAAAATATATTTTCATCGCTTTACAAGCATTGTGAAATTACATATATTAGAAATATTTTATTTCTTTTCCATTTTACTAGACTGAGCTCCACATGGCTGACTACGGCTAGTATAATGACAAAAGTGGAAAAGGTTTTTCATTTATTTTATAAAATTGTAAAATGCAGTTCCTCCAAGAAATGTCAGTACAAAACATATATCCAACCAAGTGACGTTTTCGAATATTAAAAATATACATCTTTACTCTCAACCGAATCTCCCAACATTCTCAACGAATTACCCATAGAACCACAATACTGTTTAACATTGCTTTAATCTAATAGAGATATAGTATGAAATTTAAATATTTAGTAATAATTATTCACAGGGGATCAGAGATCCAAGGTTGTCGGGGGATTTTGTTTTGACCTTCTATAAGGATATTCCTCCCTGAAGTATATATTTTCCTCGACGTCCGTTTTGAACGAAGGGTCTAGGTTCAAGTCCGTCAGAGCCAGATCGGCTTCAAAGGACTCCCATCGACAAAGCCCATCGGAATCCCAGACTTCTGGATCATCCTCGTCTAGAATCAGATCTTCCCCGAAGTGATCTCTTTTCCTAAGATCTAAGATGAAATCTGTAGTGGACGGGGTCAAAATTGCACTGGGAGAAGAAGGACCTTCAGAGTCAAGTCTCTTTGGGCAGAAGTTTTCGTCTGAGTTGGCCTTCTCCAAGCTAGTGAGAGAGACAAAATGTGAGGAAAAAGTTTGGGAGTATTTAGACGATTCAGCAGAAGGGGAAATGTTTGGTGGTGGAGTGTCAGGGGTTTTGGCCCCGTTTTGAACATCACCAGGTGCAAACTGTGCACTCTCGGTGGTCTCTGAAGTCTCTTCGTTAATGCTGGAGTTCAGCATTTCAAACGACCTAATAACCCTTTCCTCTTCCTCTATGATGTTGCAAGAGGAGAGTTTGGATACCGAATCGTAAACGGGTCCTGTTGAGGCGAAGCTAACGGAATGGTGTCGCGGGTCAGATTGCTTAGACTCTTGCGGCTTTTGGCGGTGTTTGTAGCTCAGGGATGGTGCGGGGGGTACCTGGTGCAGTTGGGAATCCAGGGTCGCCTCGGAGTAGCAGCCGAGGGGCGCCGGCGACTCCATGGGAGAGCTCAGAGGCGTCCCGTTTGAGGAATTCACCCTCAGGCTGGAAAAACAAGTTACGCGATGAACATATAACATCTAAAGAGATGTTCCAAAATCACTACAATCACTTCACCAGCATGCAAACAAAACTCCTTTTTTTTCTTGAATGTTCGTCCATACTTCGTGGCACATATTATAATCTTTTAAAAATAAAACTAGAGCTTTGTATTTAATCACTTTTTTATTGGTACTTTTCTTTAACCGGTATCTTCAAGAACCTTGGTTATCATCAGGAATAGACATATACTATCCTGTGGTAAATGTTTATCTGTGATAATGAAAAGATTCTTGTCAAAACTAGTTGGAGAAAAGCGGCAAAAAAAGTGGTTAAAAGCAAAGTTCTAGTTTCTTTTCAAAAAACATCTTGGATCTCAAATATTTTTCTTATCTAGGTTTTTCTTATTTTGTCTCGTACACTCTTGCAAGATATGATACTAAGAGTCTTCATTTCCGACACTCTTAGCGCATTTTTTGTTACTGCGCTTTCCTCTCTGCATTTAATCCCAAATGTTATATGTCATGATGAATAAAAATAATAATTTGAATAATTATCAGTTGGTTTAGCTACCCCTCAAATTGGGGAAACACCTACATTTGCCTTAGAAGTAGAGTTTGCCACACCGCCTTCAGATCGGTGGTCGGAGCGCGCAGTATGATGGTTCGAGTCCTGGCGCGTACTGTGGGGCTGCACTTCATGGTAGGGCTGCTGGCTCTCGCCGATCCCACTCCTATCCTGAACTCCGTTGCTGCAAAGGGAAATGCCATATTAGGGGATGATTTCATGAAACTCCTAACCTGTTCAATATCAATTGTAATCTAATCTTTTACATATGTAATAAGTGATCGCTGGTATTATTTGTTGATTTGGTATTAAGTTTGTGGAATAACATATGATTTGAATAAAGATTTTTTTAAACTGTTTATTTGGCAGTCACCCAGTGAAAGGATGTTTCTGCCAGTGTCCAGTATTATTTTTATTTACAAACAAAATAATAATATAATATCAATTTATACAAAATATAGAATATTTAACAAGTGCTTTATTTTTATTGTACTATCATAAAAATGAATCACTCTTGTAAGACCACTTTGAGCTTATTAATGTAAACATGACAATTTTTATTTATTGTTTCGGCATTAACTTTGTGGTAAGACATGTTACAATGATTAAAGAAAACACTTGTTTTTTACCACTTGAGTTTTATTATAGACTACATGTTTCAGAAGTTAAACTTCCATCATTCAGGTCTGTATAATAACTTAAATATAAAATATAAAATTGTTCTATAAACAAGGAGAGGGGAAAGTAAAGGGAAAGGGTTAGTCAAGGGGCGGAGTTTGAAAACAAAGGAAAAATGGAAAGCAACGGTGAAGAATTTTGAAACAATATATTATTTAATAAATTATTATTAGAATTAAGGTTTTTTTGGATTTCTAAATTTTGAAGATAATTCATAATTTGGCCTTTGTATGGAAGAAGGTGTAATAATTTTAATTTATGAGAGTGAAATGAGTGATTAGTATCTATTATGTGATTTGCAAATTCCGAAAAATAATTACTAACAAGACCGCTATGATGTTCTTTAATTCTAATCTTTAAATTTCTCGCAGTTTGGCCAATATATTTTTTATCACAATCTCCACACGAAATTTCATAAACACCACTTTTTTGTAATAAATCAATTTTAGATTTTGAGTTATCGAGGATTTTATGTAAATTATTATTTGTATAATATGCAGGTTGGATATGGGAGGGTAAGATTTTCGAAATATTTTTAGTTATTGAACCCGTATATAAAATTTTCCGCCAAGATTTATTTTTGATTGAATCATTATTAGGAAGTTTAACTTCTGAAACATGTAGTCTATAATAAAACTCAAGTGGTAAAAAACAAGTGTTTTCTTTAATCATTGTAAACATGACAAGTTTCTAGAACTACAGATGTTCTTATCAACAGGTGAAAATACAAACTAACAACATATTTAAAAATAATCTTAAGTTTCTATTTTCACCTGTTGATGAGAACATCTGCAATTCTCGAAACTTAATGTTCAAATTCAGAGCGTAATTTTTATATTTACATAAATGTCAAAGTATCGCTCAACAATGCCGAGTTTTGGAGACCATAGGATTTTGCATCATCGGTTATTTTCCTACCTATCTATCTGCCTCTGCATACCCCTGCGGAAAAGCAGCGGTATGGTTAGTCAGTTAGTTGTTTCTAGATATAGACCCGATCAAAATATTATTAATTTTTACTGCGTTGTCATTTCTGTATTTTCCAGTGCTTACGGAATATTTTCTCTTAAAATGGATTCATAAGTTTATTTATTTTTATTTTATTTATTTTAAACTTCATGTACAGAAAATAAAAAGTACATTGGCGGGCTTATTGCTAAAAAGCAATATCTTCCAACCAACCAAAGACGGACTAGTGATATTGATCAAAACGTTTGATACCATATATAGCCGTTTGCAATCAGTGGGCAGATAGTACTCGAACATTTAAAAAAACATAAATTACAAATTGACATTTAAAAAGAAACATAAATTAACAAAAGACGATAATAAGGAGGGCAAAGGAAGAAGGGAGATTAGGGAAGGAGGTAGAGGGAGGAGGTTTGATCGACAGTTAGGATTCTAATGACAGATAGTAATTCTAATGACAGATAAGTGTGTGTGCATATCAGAACTAGACTATTGGTGCTTTGTTCTTCAACTCTTAAGGTATGTTGGTCCTCAGGTCGATTAAAATCGCGTGTGATCAACATTTTATATAGTTGTAATTGCGTAAATATGTAGTCCTGTTCGCCTCCGTAGTGTAATGGTCAGCACGCTCGGCTACCATTCTGGAGGTCCCGGGTTCGATTCCCAGGGGGGGTCAAATAAATATAAGTGATTTTTTCACTGTAATATTTATTCAATATTACCCTTGACTGGTACCGGAAGCGGAGGGCTGATCACTTTTCCTTCATGTGTAAACGATCAAGATAACACTGCGTTTATATGACGCAGTGCCCTATGCACCATTGGGGTGCGGATAAGGGTTTTTATATATATAAATATGTAGTCCTATGGTAATGACGTGTAGTATTGTTTGCATGCTGTGATTGTCCTGACGAAGAGACGGGTACGTCTCGAAACTGATAGACAAAAAATCTTAGCGAGTGGTTACATACTAATATTACTAACATTTTTGCCAAAAAATACAAGTAAAAATTACTGACCACGGAGTAAATGCTTGAAATATTAAGGCCCTACAAACGTTAAATAGAAACTTAATTTTCCTTAAAATCAGGTTATATTTGATGTAATGATTTTTTTTCTCAAAACACCATGTTTGTAAGCAAAAAATAGTTTTTCTTCGAAATAAATATATGGTTTTGAAAAGAAAAGAGTTATCGACAGGTAAACAGTTATTTTTATATTTCATTCATTCAAACCCTTATCTACACCCCGATGGTGCATAGGGCACTGCATCATATAAACACAGTGTTATCTTGATCAAACACATGAAGGGAAGGTAATCAGCCCTCCGCTTCATGCACCAGTCCAGGGTAATATTGAATAAATATTAGAGTGAAAAAATCACTTATATTTATTTGACCCCCCCCCTGGGAATCAAACCCGGGACCTCCAGAACGGTAGCCGAGAAGTAGGTTATTTTTATATAAGGAGGAGAAATATTTTTTCTGTGTTTTTCCCAAAATACATATATTTAAAAATAAAAGAACCCTAGAAAATGTACGACCGACCTCTTGCGTGGTCTTCCGCATTTTGAAATAGAATTTTGAGAATCGCACTTTAATAAAATTGAGATTATCACAAGTGTGTGCTTACGTCTCTTCCTTATGCTGAAGCAAGTCTCCGCAATGTTGGCTATGGGCAGCGGCTCCTCGGTGATGAACAGCACCCTGTCGCGGGACACTGTCGCAAACAGCAGCAAGTCGGAGAACAGCAGGGCCCAGTGCGACCTACAAGTCCTCCCCTCCACGCGGAACAGGTCACCGCCGAATATCCACTGTCGACCCGGCTTGGCCAGGACAAAAGGCTGAAAGATAGATCAACATTAGTTGATATATTGGCATCTCAACAAAGATTAATTCATTCGCACAGGCGTGTGATATGGTGCCATCAGCAATAGCCAATCACGTGCCAGAGCGTGATGTGTATTCAATATATTATTATAAATTACAAATATAAAAAATGACTTACTTTACAGCGAGTGAATACTAATCTGCTCTCAAGGTCAGACACCGAAAGTAAAGGTCTTCCTTCACCGACTGGGCCCATCAAGCCAGCGGCAGCTGTTACATCGTGATAGGCCACCTTAAAAAAACAAAGAAGTAGATCAAAACACAAACAATTGGGAGGCAAGTGATCAGTAGAAAAATGTAAACTGAAAATACCGAACAAAGATGTTTGGCCTACCTATGGCAAAGAATAGACATGTCTCCACAAATCATAGAATGGATATAGTCCTATATGTATATACATATCGCTCACTCCTTTCAAGAACGCCATAAGTAAAAAATCGTCAATTTTCAGTTGTGCATGTTTTAGGAATGCTCAGAAAATGTAATTTATCCCAGCAAAAGCGGCATATTTTCAATTTAAAATTTACCCGCTACAGGGCAGAAAGTGTTGTTTTTGCATTTTGAAGAAAAGGTATTGTTCAATTATTTTTTTAAATATACCAAATATTTTTCAAATGGAGAAAAAACGTTCAGGTTTTACCAAAAAAGATCTGTTTCACAGTAAAAAGTTCAATAAGTGGCTTGATATTTAGTTTTAATACATTGTATTATATTTTTAAACTTTAAAAACATTCTCCTGAAAAATCAAGTTTTTTGATTGATGACGTTCTTGAAAGGAGTGAGCGACATACCAAGTCAATAAGGTTATTAAGACATGCTACCTTTAAATTTGTATTTTAAAATGGACCATATATTTTTGTGTATCTGTATGTATGTACAGTATATATATATATATATATATATATATATATATATATATATATATAAATATATATTAATATATATAAAAATATATATATATATAAATAAATATATACATACATATATATATATATATATATATATATATATATATATATATATATATATATATATATATATATATATATATATATATATATATATATATATATATATATATATATATATATATATATATATATATATATATATATATATATATATATATATATATATATATATATATATATATATATATATATATATATATATATATATATATATATATATATATATATATATATATATATATATATAATATATATATATATTTATATATATATATAAATATATATTATATATATATATATATATATATATATATATATATATATATATATATATATATATATATATATATATATATATATATATATATATATATATATATATATATATATATATATATATATATATATATATATATATATATATATATATATATATATATTTATATATATATATATATATATATTTATTTATATATATATATATATATATATATATATATATATATATATATATATATATATATATATATATATATATATGTATGTGTGTGTGTGTTTGCAGTCGTGCACCAAATCTAATATTAGCATGAGTTAAAAATATAGACTTTTAATTTGTATTTTTACATGTGTGTATATATGAGTGTGTGTTTTTTCCTTTGTGTTTTTAAATACTATTAATTACTTAAAATATTAACCATCTTCGTTTCTATATTCTTTAAATGTGTCTAATATGCGTTGGATGGCTATGCGACCCCAATTAACATGAGCCAGATGCGACAAAGTTGACCAGGCAGTCTGATGCAGGTTTAATTACCTTAAGGATTTGATTTATTTATTTATTTATTGAACGGCCAAAGCCTTTAACATAATACATATATACAGTCTCTAATATAAAAATACACTTATGAATACACTAATAGAGAAACAAAAAGTCTAAAACATAAAATAATAATAAAATAAGAAATAGTTAATAATAAACCCTTATCCGCACCCCAATGGTGCATAGGGCACTGCATCATATAAACGCAGTGTTATCTTGATCGTTTACACATGAAGGAAAGGTGATCAGCCCTCCGCTTCAGGTACCAGTCCAGGGTAATATCAAATAAATATTAGAGTGAAAAAATCACCTTTATTTATTTGACCCCCCCCTGGGAATCGAACCCGGGACCTCCAGAACGGTAGCCGAGCAGGCTGACCATTACACTAAGGAGGCAGACGAAATATACAAATAGTTAGCACTGGTAAATACATGTCTCCTTCACACACTATCAGCGAGCAGCGAGAGAGAGTGAAACACAACATTTAAATTTATCCATTATAACATGGAGAAGAAATGCTGAGAAAGCACAGACTTCAAGGTGGATAACAGTATATTAAATAAATCTTTATTTTCAAAAGCATTGGGTAACATGTGAAGCCGTGGAATCGGAGAAAACGTGGCATAGTTTGCATTATGTACAAATACTGCAAATACAGATACAATTTTAACTCTGACTTAACTTTCATTTTAGTTTTGTCCAAAAGTATACAATGATTCATGTGATTTCATGTGATATGCCCTTGAGATAGTATTTTACGAAACTTGCGCTAGGTACTTAAATTATTTTTAAAAAATGTTATTATTTTTCCATGTGAACCTTGGAGGCTTGCAACTTCACCACAAGGCTTAGAAGAAAGATAAATTTAACCTTACCTGTAAATCCGCAACAAGCCTTGCCAACGCCCTGTGGTCGGGATGCGAACTAGTCACCGCAGAGTTGGCAGTTCGCAGCAGTCGCAACAACTCCCGGAACTGCTCCAAGGGCTTGTGAATGAGTTGCGTGACATCCGGCCTGCGAGAAGGAATCGCTGGCTCCGTACACAGTCTGGTAAACCCTCCTCCTTGCTGTCTTGACTTTTGAACCTGAAATGACAGTAATTCCTTATAGATCTATTTTCAGATACTTAGGATTCAGTGAAACATGTTAATGTGTCTCCTTTTCCAACCCCGAGGATACCGGCGCTCCGGAAGACCGCTGACAACCGTTCACCGACTTTACTCAGCGGAACTTTGGGAAGCCAAGGACATGGCGTGTGACAGAGTGACTCTCGTTTCTTCACTCATTCGATTCACATGCCCAAACCATCTCAACACACCATTCTTAATTTCATTGATAATACTCAGCCTTGAATTTTTTCCTAATATTTTTTCTTTATAAACAAAATACTACAGATGTTCGAATGATGAAATAGGGAAAGAATGCAAAGCTGAGTTAAGCATTATCGATAAAATTAAGAAAGGTTTGTTGAGATTTTTTGGACATGTGAAACGAATGAGTGAGGAAAGAACGCCAAAACATATTTATGAGGCGAATGTAGTTAGAAAAAGGAGCAAAAGAATACCGAGAAAAGAATGGCACGATCATTCAGGCCAAATACTTAAAAGCGGTCAGGTTAGTACAAATGTATGGGGAGATTCGTGAATATAGAAAGACATCTCGAAGACGTCTCGTGCTGGCCATATGCTCCTCCTAGCGAGCGAACATGGTTAAAGAAGAAAGAAGAAGAGTAACATGTTTACAGCTCATTTGTAGCTCAACTGAGAACTTGTGATTTTTCAGGAGACGCATTAAGCATACCCGGACTAAAGGGGGTAATTTAAAACCCCACTTAAACAGTGTTCAACATTCATTCACTTCACCGCAGGGGTAGTTAGAGCCACATTGTTCTGTCTTTGCAAATCATCGCTGCCTATTTCATATTTACCCATCTTCTCATAACATACATACCCGCCATACATTCAAGTATTATCATACGATAATTCAAGTTGTATCGGCAAGAAGCACAGCATCGTCAGCATACAAAAGGCAAAAGACAAAGTATGCTTTTACAAACAAATGAGGTGAATGGAAGAAGGCTCACCAATACACAGTCAGCTCTCTTGAGGCCGTTGCAGTAACTCTTGTAGAGGGAGATGATGCTTGGTAACTTGGACAAGTAGACGCTTGCTACTGAATGGAAGTGGATCTCTCCGTCTTCCATCACTAGCTGCTCCAGTATATCCTCGGATAACCTCAATAGCTGAAATCAAAGTGATATAATTAATACCTGCTCTAGGGTGTTTCATTACATAATATTTTTAATTTTTTGACATCTCATCAAAGATGAAAAAGAATAAGTCTGGGCATTTACAGGGCTGACGACCGTCATAGGCTGGTTTAAGTGATCACTTTACACACGTGTAAAATTCACCAATTCTACCCATTATTGACAACCACACTACTCAAATTCATGGAAGTTCTATATATATATGAACCAATTTAAAAACCTTGTTCTTGAATCACTAGAACTTCACTAAAGACATCTATTGGTGAGATGTAAAGAAGCTTTTTACTTTTTACAAGTATTTGGACATACTCAAAATGTTGTTTCATTGTAGTTTTCAAATGATTTCAACTCCTTAAATGAACATGACTTTTTTTCTGTCTTTAGATAATTTCTCTTAGAAATAAGCATGTCAGTGTATACTTACAGAGCAGGGTGAAAAATCTAGTGCCTGGTAAATAATAATCAATTGGTCAAATAGAAGTATCAAAAATCCGAAATGTTATTTCAGGCTCTCCAAAAAATATCTGTGAACTAATTCGGAATGAATCTCACCTATGTTCAAAAGGAATAAGCTAATACTTCACAAATCCCTCAACTGATGCCGTAACAATTGGCGTACTTCACAAATGTATCGAAAACCTTATTCGTGTGCGGAAGGATCTAAGACCATTGCATATATCGCTCACTCCTTTCAAAAACATCATAAATCAAAAAACTTGATTTTTCAGGAGAATGTTTTTAAAGTTTAAAAATAAAACACAATGTATTAAAAATAAATATCAACCCACTTATTGAACTCTTTACTGTGCAACAGATCTTTTTAAGTAAAACCTGAATGTTTTTTGCCCATTTGAATAATATTTAGTATATTTAAAAAAACAATTAAACAATACCTTTTCTTAAAAATGCGAAAACAACATTTTCTGCCCTGTAGCGGGTAAATATTATGTTAAAAATAAGCCTCTTTTGCTGGGATATAGTACATTTTCTGGGCATTCCGAAAACATGTACAACTGAAAATTGACGATTTTTTATTTTTGACATTCTTGAAAGGAGTGAGCGATATGGACAGTTATCAATTATTATAGCAATATGAGTGTTCAATAATGGGCAAAATGCTGAACTTTACACGAAAGTATAAAGTGAACAATCAAGCTGGCCAAATGCAAGGTAGTAAACCTTGGGATGCTCAGACTTCCATCTTCTTTCATAAAAAGGGATGAATGATACATGTTTCAACCTGTATCATTCTTCATCATCATGAAGAATAATATATTGATACAAGTTGAGACACAAAACAATCAGGTTTATTGAAAAGTATAATAGTAAACTCACCTCTTCGCAGTTTTGGAAGAGCAGCTTGTGTTCTTGCGGAGTGAGGATATCAGTCCTAGAAGATAACGGAACAACGAATCGCTCCATCCCAAAGTGCAAGGCCTGCGCGTAGTGCTGTTCCCTCAGGACGAGTGCGTGGAGCGCTCGGCCAACCTCACTAGGACTGCCCGACGTAGTGGCATTTCCCAGTGCGGATAGACTCTGGAAAGGAAATGAAAATTCCAGTATTTAATTACTGGGGATGATGGAAGTAGATTTAAGGGCAAGGGTGGCTATCTGGCGGTCGGCCAGGGTGCCCTAATTTGGGGCCCACGGCCATGTATGACGAATATATTTTTAAACCAGTTATATAAATGTGGTAAAATCTTTGATACATCAAAATTTATGCGCTCAAGTATTATCTATGAGCCAAGTCATGCGTGTTATAAAAACAGTGAATAATATCTGTTCGCACTCTCTTCAGCATAGTAAATTTAGGGCAAAAATCTCGAAAACCAGTTAAGGTGTGCAATTTCAACTATTGAAATAGATTTTTTTTAAATTAAGTAATCAAAAAGAAACTCAAATCTCGCACTAAGTGGCCATTGATAATGGTTTTTTTTTCAAATAAAATTGCTAACGTTGTTTGATTTATGTAACCTAATTAATAATTAAAGAAAACACTTTGTTTTTTACCACTTGAGTTTTTATTAAAGACTACATGTTTCAGAAGTTAAGCTTCCATCATTCAGGTCTGTATAATAACATCTGTTATATTGAGGCCATATTGAATTGTTGGGTAATAATCCAAAATTAAACAAGGTTATTGGATTGAGTTCTACTTTATTTACATATGTGATATGTAACGCGTTTTGTCTTACCAAAACATTATCAAACAAGTGTTTCATAACTAACTAACTAACTAACCATCACGCCGCTTCCCCACAGGGGTAGGCAGAGAGAATAGAGCGCCACACCACTCTGTCCTTGCAAACATTCTTCGCCTCTTCCACGTTCATGCATCTCCTCATACATATACGCCGATTGTTACGACTCCTAACCTGACCACTTTCAAGTATTTGGCATACCTGATCGTGCCATGTTTTCCTCGGTCTTCCTCTGCTTCTTTTCCCACTAACATTCGCCTCATAAATTTGTTTTACCGTTCTTTCCTCACTCATTCGTTCTACATGTCCAAACCATCTCAACACACCTTTCTTAATTTTATCAAGAATGCTTATCCCAGCTTTGCATTCCTTCCTTATTTCACTATTCGCACATCTATCATACATCGTTTTGTCGCACATTCTTCTGAGAGATCGCATTTCGACTGCGTTCAGTCTACTTTCATCCTTCTGTGTGTTTGATAATGTCTTAATAAGACGAAACGCGTCACATATCATATATGTATATAAAGTAGAATTCAATCCAATAACCGTGTTTAATTTTGGATATATTATCCAACTACTCAAAGATCCTTGAACCTAAGATGACTTTTTTGTACAATGACTGAAAGCTTTTTTGAATGTCTTTATTGAAAACTAATAATACTGTTTTAATTTACAACATTTTGAGTATGTCCAAATTCTTTATGTTTGTTTCGATTTAGGATTTTGCTGAAATTATTTATTTAAAAATAGATCTAAGTAGCTAGTACTAGTAAATTATATCGCTCACTCCTTTCAAGAACGTCATAAATAAAAAAAACTTGATTTCTCAGGAGATCATTTTTGAAGTTAAAAAATATAATAAAATCTATTAAAAACAAATATGAAGCCACTTATTGAACATTTTACTGTGCAACAGATCTTTTTATGTAAAACCTGAAGGTTTTTTCTCCATTTGAAAAATATTAAGTATATTTAAAAAAATAATTAAACAATACCATTTCTTCAAAATGCAAAAACAACACTTTCTGCCCTGTAGCGGGTAAATATTAAATTAAAAATATGCCTCTTTTGCTGGGATAAATTACATTTTATGGGCATTCCGAAAATACACAGAACTGAAAATTGACGATTTTTTATTTATGACGTTCTTGAAAGGAGTAAGATTTATGTATTGATGATACCTAAAAAAAATTGTACATTTAAAAAAATGATTAAACAATATTTTTTCTTCAAAATGCAAAAACAACACTTTCTGCCCTGTAGCGGGTAAATATTAAGTTAAAAACATGCATCTTTTGCTGGGATATAGTACATCTTATGGGCATTCCGAAAACATAGAGAACTGAAAATCGACGATTGTTGATTTATGACGTTCTTGAAAAGAGTGAGCGATTTTTAATAGTACAAATTACATTATATTGTGAAATACAAAAAAAAAATGGATTCCTCTACTCAGGAGTTTCGGAGGATTCGTCATATCAACATAGATAAAAGAGGATATGGAAATCTGAATATTTACAGGGCGCTCCACCTATTACAAGCTGGTTTAAGTGATCACTTTATGCTTGATACACGTGTAACATTCACCCTTTAGAGCTGTCCAAGACAAGGACAATTACTCTCAAATAATAGTGGACCTCAGTAGGATCTGACATGACACGCACAGAAGAGATGAACTGTCACCATTCTACCCATGATTGACAACCACACAACGTAATTTTTTGGAACTCATACATAGAAAATATGGTTCATATGTCGCTTCATGTTCGCGGTATTATCTATGGTTGATTGGATTCAGCAGACACCCTTTTAAATATCGCACACCTAGATCAAAACTGTACCAACTCAAAAATTATGATTTTTTTTTAGATAATCACGTATTTGGATTCTACAAATGAAGACGCATATATCGCTCACTCCTTTCAAGAACGTCATAAATCAAAAATCGTCAATTTTCAGTTGTGCATATTTTCGGAATGTCCAGAAAATGTACTATATTCCAGCAGAAAAGGCATATTTTTAACATGATATTTAACCGCTACAGTGCAGAAAATATTGTTTTTGCTTTTTGAAGAAAAGGTATTGTTTAATTCTTTATTATTATTATTATTATTATATACTTAATATTTTTCAAATGGAGAAAAAACATTCAGGTTTTACCTTAAAAGATCTCGGCTGTCCAAACTTAAAACACAGTAAGGGACATTTTTTTAAGGTTTTAGCATTTTTTGACTAAATAGAATCTACTCCAAAAATGCAAAAAAAACAGCAGACAGCCGATCTGTTGCACTGTTAAAAGTTCAATAAGTGACTTGATATTTATTTTTAATACATTTAATTATATTTTTAAACCTTAAAAACTATCAGATCAAGTTTTTTGATATATGACGTTGTTGAAAGGAGTGAGCGATATGTTGGTGGTACAGATCTAGATGTGCAATATAGACCTGACAACTTGATTTAAAATATTTATGACCATTGCCTGTATATATATATCGCTCACTCCTTTCAAGAACGTCATAAATCAAAATATTTGATTTTTCAGCAGAACGTTTTTAAAGTTTAAAAATATAATACAATGTATTAAAAATAAATATCAAGCCACTTATTGAACTTTTTACTGTGCAGCAGATCTGTTTAGGTAGAACCTGAAGGTTTTTTCTCCTTTTGAAAAATATTTAGTATATTAAAAAAAATAATTAAACAATACCTTTTCTTCAAAATGCAAAAACAACACTTTCTGCTCTGTAGCGGGTAAATATTAAGTTAAAAATATGGCTCTTTTGCTGGGATATAGTACATTTTCTTGGCATTCCAAAAACATGCACAACTGAAAATTGACGATTTTTGATTTATGACGTTCTTGAAAGGAGTGAGCGATATATCAAACCCTTATCCGCACCCCAATGATGCAAAGGGCACTGCGTCATATAAACACAGTGTTATATTGATCGTTAACACACGAAGGAAAAGTAATCAGTCTATTGAATAAATTTTAGAGTAAAAAATCACCTATATTTATTTGACCTTCCCTGGGAATCGAACCCGGGACCTCTAGAACGGTAGCCGAGCGTGCTAACCACTACACTACGGAGGCGGAAAAACTTGTATAGGAATGTCAAAAATATTTTCGTTTTTAGTTTTTCATAAAATATCATTTCACTCTCACAGTGCTCACTGATGGTTGTAGAGCATTCCATACCACCTTTCCCGCAACGATAAAGGCACACTCACAAAATTTAGTGCACTGATTGCGATATGGTAAGATCACTTTATGGGATCGTCACTCTTATGATATTTTTAACGATATGTCGAGAATGTTCGAAAACATTTTTTTAAAAATGAGAACTAGGTGTTCTTTGCAAAAGGAATAAACAATGCGAAAAAAAGAAATAATAAAACAAAAATAAAAATTCTACACATTTATTAAAAATAAAAAATAGAACACAACATAAAAAAGACAAAAACATAATAACAGTACAAAATTAAAAAATAAAACTAATTAACAAAAATCAAACAAAAGTATTGTATTTTAATGGATATTCAGAATAATTATAGTGTATTATTGAAACTTTTATGTGTAACTTGTATTAAAAAATGGAATTAGTTAAAATATATTGATATTGAATGTTGAAAAATGAAGAATCGTTTGTATGTATTTTAAAATCTATATATTTTCATTTGTTCAAAATCCAAAATCTTCTAATTATCCACCCATGGCTTTGAAATTTACACACGAAAACGCCATTGTTTTCATACATTGGTAATAGGTAAAATCATGTTATTATTGAAAAACAACTTTTACTGCAATGGCAGCGCCATCTGTTCAACGTATCAGCAGCACATGCAGTACTAATTATTGATTATGGCGGATAGCGTGCTTCTTGACAGCCGCTGAAATGTTATTCACCCCCAGGTATTGTGAATTATAAAAGATCAGAATTGAGTACTTTGTCTTTTCTCTTTCTTTTCCATTTGATCACACTGAGCCACAGCAACGCGTGGCCGGACACAGCTAGTACTAAATAATTACATTTGAAAATTCAATATTTTAAACTGTTAGACGTGCAAAATTCATAAAAATAATGAAGTAATATTTCTTTAAAATATTTCAATTAAAATTAAGTAAACTTACGCTAAAATTAAATAAATAATAAGTAAAAAATAAAGAGTTAAAATTAGGAAATAAATTAAAAATACAAATACAATTAAATAACAAGAATTTTAGAAACACTGGCCGAATAATGTTTAAAAACAAAATTTTGCTAAGACTAGAAGAATCCATGAAAACGAAAAAGAAACCATTTTTTTGTTTAAAAGAAATTTACGCATTGAATATTTGTATAAAGCAACAACTAAAATTACTACAAATCTTTTGAGATAAAATAAAATAAAATAAAAATAAAACACCAAAATATCATATGTGAGAAATGAAAACAACGATGTAATTACGAATATACTCGTATACATACATTATACGTATATGTGTGATATTAAAACTTTCATTATATATCGCTCACTCCTTTCAAGAACGTCATAAATCAAAAATTGACAATTTTCAGTTGTGCATGTTTTCGGAATGCCAAGAAAATGTACTATATCCCAGAAAAAGAGGCATATTTTTAACTTAATATTTACCAGCTACAGGGCAGAAAGTGTTGTTTTTGCATTTTGAAGAAAATGTATTCTTTAATTATTTTTTTTAATATACTAAATATTTTTCAAATGGAGAAAAAACCTTCAGGTTTTACATAAAAAGATCTGTTGCATAGTAAAAAGTTCAATAAGTGGCTTGATATTTATTTTTAATACATTGTATTATATTATTATTCTTTAAAAACGTTCTCCTGAAAAATCAAGTTTTTTGATTTATGACGTTCTTGAAAGGAGTGAGCGATATGTTACGTTTTCAAACGAGCTTTCAGAAAATGATAGTTTGAGGATTTAATTACGTGATTTATTCAATAAATTACCTGACATGTACAATGAATTTGATTTTTATTATTCAAATGGCTTTTTCATTCAATAAATAACGTGATTTGTTTAATTATTTATTTGGCTTTTTCGATAAATTACGTGATTTGTTTTTTTTATTAATTTGGCTTTTTCAACGAACTACGTGATTTGTTTAATTATTTACTTGGCTTTTTTAATGAATTCTGCGATTTGTTTAATTATTTACTTGGCTATTTCAATGAATTTCGTTCTCTGTTTTAATTATTTACTTGGCTTTTTCAATGAATCATTTATCATGTAATTTATTTAATTATTTACGCGACTTACTTAATGAATTTCGTGATTTATTTAATTAATATGGTATATTAATTTGATATTTTCAATGAATTACGTAATTTCCTCAATTATTTACATCACTTTTTCAATGAATTTTGTGATTTGTTCAATTATTTACTTGGCTTTTCAAGGAATTACACGATTTCTTCAATGAATAGCATGACTTATTTAATGAACTGCATGGTTCGTTCAATGATTTAAGTAAATCATCTGTAGTTCTCGAAATTAATGGTGTTCACATTAATAAACTCAAAAAAAGTGGTCTTACACAAGTGTTTTATTTTTTTATATTTTAGTCATCATCTTTGTAAAATACAAATATGATGCTAAATCAATTCATGATACAATAATTACCATGCTATTACAACAACAAAAAACTTTTTTTTAACTAAATATCTCCTAAATATAACAGAATTTAATAAAAAATGGTTTCATAAATCTCGACTCATTTCATCCCTTTTATACAAGAATCATCAAATGATGTCAGCATTGTATTTATTTTTTTTTAATCTAAAATTTTTCTAGCCGAATAGATTTAAATGGCACCGTAATGTCGTAAGATTGTAAATTTTTACTAATAATTTCGAATAAATTAAACACACATAAAATAATAAATATTTTCGTATATAATCTAAGTACGCTTAAATATAAAAATAAAACACTTGTATAAAACCACTTTTTATTTTATTTATTAATGTAAGCGAGACTAGTTTCGATGACAACAAATGTTCTCATTACCAGGTGAAAATGCAAACTGTGGTCTTAAATAAGTGTTTTATTTTTGTATTTAATTCATCATGTGATCCCACAAATTTAACTTCAAATCAATAAACACTTTTAGGATAAACGTCATTCAACTATCTTAGTTGTCAAGTGAGAGAGAAAAAAAAACAACGTGACATGTTATTCCAGGGTTTCCCAAACATTTTCGGCAAGGAACCTCTTCAAAATAGGAAATTTAGTCGGTTTTTTATGGCAAGAAAATCCTACACCATATACTATTCTATGTATCTATAATATAGATTATATAGTTTAGATGAAATCGTAATAATTATTTTATGGAAAAACACACATTGAGAAACCCTGTGCCTAGAAAACTAATATCTTAGCAAAAAAAGTAATGCATGGAATGACCTACTAAATGAATATACTACTCCTTGGTTACTTTATGAAAAGTGATTCTTTTTTACAATAAATTATTATATCTCATTTTATTATTTTTAGATTCTTTAAATAAATAAGTGTAAAGAAAACCACTTATATTACAAAAAAATAACAAAAGAAAAAAGGGTATCTAAAATCCATTTTGAACCTTATTTTTTTATGTAAAAATAATCAAAACAGTACCATAAATGAACAAAACATAATATAAAATTATAAAAATTAATTAAAAAATATTATTCAAGTTTTAATCAATGATTGTACAGTCATGTACATGGTATTTTACGATTATAATGATTGTACAGTCGAACAATGATTGTACAGTCGAACCTGAATATAAGACACCCTAAGGGTCCGAGATATTTTTCACTCATAGAAAGGTCTATCTTAAATCCATACTTTATTTTACAAATAAATTAAATAACGGCATTAAACCAGCTTTCTTTATATCATTTAAATCCAGATCACTTATATCCAAGATAAACTGTAAAATGATTTAATTATTTAAAAAAATACAGGTTTTAACTGTGTTTTCGATTTTTTAATATTATTAGAAAAAAATATTAAAATAAGAAGTATTAATCATCCTTTTCGTTTAAACGTAAGTATTCATATATTATTGATATTTAATCAACTTAAAGTACTAATAAATTTGTGTAAACTTAAATAATAAGAGGTACAAAATACTACATAATTAAAGGAACGTCTGTGTTTAACTCAAACACATTTAAAAAATAAAAAACAACTTATAAACACAAAATATTTGATTTTGAAAAATATGTACAGAAATTTTCTAAGCGTTAATGTCCCACTAAAGCATTCGGTTTAAAACCAAAAGCATGAAATAAATTAAAATTTTCTGAAGTCGTAAACTATATACACAATAATTTAAACTAAAAAAATAAATTTACAAAGCAAATATTACAGCGAAGAACGAATTTACAATTAAAACACAATAATATAAATGTAAAAAAAAATAAATAGAAAAAACTTATCATATTCATATACTTAAAATAAATTTATTATCAAGCACTTAAAATATACGTTTCTCACTTTTTTCATGATGTGCCATACCAGGTATTTAATCAATATGACCAGAATTTTTATATAGTTTTTACAGAAAATATGGTACATCAGCATATCAGAAAATTATTTTACAGTTTTGTACGCATTCGTAATTGTACATTTCATCACTGTAAACATTCATCATTGTATCATTGTATATTCATAACATTTATGCATTCATCATTTGCCACATTCATCATTGTATATGTCAATATTATACAATTCATCAATGTCACTGTACACTTCATCATTGTACGTTCCATCATTATATAATTGTACAATTCATCGTTGTACAATTCAACATACGTACACAGTTTTGTACATTTTGTAGCTGATATAATTGGATCGCATGTTTTTGATCAACCTACCAGAATCATTTTGCAAGGTAAGGTTAGGTTAGTATAGGCGATCAATTCTTATCTTATGTTTTTCATCTTCCTCACACAATGATTCTACAACCTACCTCTTTGGTAAATGTCTTGTTCCACCTACCCTAACCTAACTTATCGTAATCGTTGCTTTAGGTTAGGTTAGTTTAGAGTTGGGTTGGGTGATCAATTCTTATGTCGCTCACTCCTTTCAAGAACGTCATAAATCTAAAATACTTGATTTTTCAGGAGAAAGTTTTTAAAGTTTAAAAATATAACACAATGTATGAAAAATAAATATCACGTCACTTATTGAACTTTTTACTGTGCAACATATATTTTTAGGTAAAACCTGAAGGTTTGTTCTCCATTTGAAAAATATTTAGTATATTTAAAAAAAAACAATACCTTTTTTTTTTAAATAAAAAAAAACAACATTTTCTGCCCTGTAGCGGGTAAATATTAAGTTAAAAATATGCCTCTTTTGCTGGGATATAATACATTTTCTGGGCATTCCGAAAACAGCTAAAAATTTACGATTTTTGATTTATGACGTTTTTGAAAGGAGTGAGCGATGTGTCGTAGATGTTTTTCATCTTCCTCACACAATGGTTCTACAACCTAACTCCCTAGTAAATGCAACCTTGCATTAGTAAATTGCCTAGCCTTGTTTCACCTACCCTAACCTAACCTATCATAATCGTTGCTTTAGGTTAGGTTAGGTTAGAGTCATAGATGTTTTTTCTCCCTCACACAATGATGCCGTTACCCACCTCCCTGGTGAAGGCCACCTGGGTGAGAGCGGGCCGCTTCTTGCTGGCCACGCTGGTGGCGGCCGCGTCCGACCGCGCCGTGTTGTTGGAGCAGGCCGTGGAGGGCCGGTTGGCCGAGCAGTCGGCGGCCAGCCGCGCGACCAGCTGGCGCGGCAGCGGCGCCGGCGAGTAGGGCGCCGCGTCCGAGAGCGTCGCGTGCGACGTCACCGAGCCGCGCGGCAGGCGCGACGCGCCGGGACGCGCCTCGCCCGGGGCGCGCCGGAACGTCTCCAGCACGAGCTGGGTGCCGCTAGACCTGGAAGCGAAGGACACGTGTTAAAAGCTAGCTAGCAAAATTCGCATATTAAAAATATCACCAGTATTCACAAACGGACCTTGCCAAAGGCGGACTATTATCGTATAACCGGATATCAGCTATTCCGTGATTTACAACATTTTGAGTATGTCCAAATACTTGTTCATAAATCCAGATTACCTTCAATTAAAGGAGTTTTTTTTATATATTATTTGACATCTTAACATAGACGAAGAAAAATATGGTATGAAATAAATCTGGGCATATACTTTTGAAGTATTTGGACGCACTCAAAATGCTGTAAATAAATTATCTGGTCAAATTTTAAGCTAAAATAATAAAATGAAGATGATATTTTCTGACTTTTTTCATGCACGCTCAATAAAAAGCTTCTTTTCATTTCACCAATAGGTGTCTCTAGTGAAATTCTAGTTATTCAAGAGCAATGTTTCGAAATTGGGTCATATATATTGTTTATATATTACAATACAGAATCTGTACAATATTTTATTTATTTATTTATTTGATACTGGAATGAGCATGTCAACAGAGTGTCAGAAAACAGACTTCCACGTATCGCCCTTCAAGGAAACCCCGAAGAACGTAGACCCCCAGACAAAACTGTGGAGAGATAGCTGTCAGTCTATATCCTAAGATCAAAAGGCGATGGAACACTCAGATCTTCAGGATCTATGGAAAGAAAATTTGAAGAAGAAGGTTGAAGAGCTTACTTGATCAGCGTCAGCACTTGGCTCTCGGGCATGGTGACGATGTTGTGTCTGTCCACGAACACTATGTAGTCTCCAGGATACAAGCCTGCCCGCTCGGCCGCGCGCCCCGCGTCCACTCGCTCCACACGCGGCGGGCGCGTCCACAGCACCGAGAAACCGAATCCTTGGTCGTTACCTCGGTCCAATCTGGAAAAGATATACCTTCATTGTAACAGACTTATACTTAAATATATGTTTTTTTTACTAAGTAACTTGTACGTATTAATAATAACGTATGGAAGTGAAACGCGGAGGTAAATGAAGAATGAAAGTAGACTGAATGCAGTCTACTTTCATCCAGTCATACGCGTGCAGTTTACTTTTGATGTATGATAGATGTTTGAATGGAATCCAAGGATAGGAATAAGCATTATCGATGAAATTAAGAAAGGCGTGTTGAGATGGTTTGGGCATGTGAATTGAATGAGTTAAATAATAATAGTCTCAAGTAATGTTTGTTAATATTAGAGCAATAGTCTCAAGTAATATTTGTTAAAGTTTGAGCGATAGTCTCAAGTAATGTTTGCTTAGATTTGAAAAACAGTCTTAAGTAATGTTTGTTAAAATTTGAGAAATAGTCTCAAGTAATATTTGTCAAAATTTGAGCAACAGTCTCAAATAATGTTTGTTTAAGTTTGCGCAATAGTCTGAAGTAATGTTTGTTAAAATTTAAGGAACAGTCTCAAGTAATGTTTGCTAAAGTTAGAGGAATAGTCTTAAGTAATGTTTGCTAAGTCTGAGGAATAGTCTTAAGTAATGTTTGCTAAGTTTGAGGAATAGTCTTAAGTAATGTTTGCTAAGTTTGAGGAATAGTCTCAAGTAATGTTTGGTAAAGTTTGAGGAATAGTCTCGGCTCACCGTCTAGTGGTGGTGAAGGGCGTGCGGCCCGCGCGGCCGCCCGAGGAGGAGGCCTTGCGCTGCACGGCGGCCGGAGCCGCGTCGGGCCCCTCGAGCGGGTCCAGCTCCAGGTACCTCAGGAACAGGTGCTCGTCCGCCTCGCGCTGCTGCGCCGCCAGCCGCCCCGCCAGGGGGGACCCTGAGGACACAAGAGACTAGAGTCAGCATCAAATGGGAGGAGAAATGAACATCAAAACAAGGGTACAAGAGAAGAGAGAGAATGATGAAACCCTGTATCACCCCTGACATCAAAAGGGAAGAGAAATGAACACCAATCATTGCAAATGTGAAGCATTGTTTATTCTGTTTATTGGGGTTATAAATGGATAATCAAAGACAGTTCTTGTTTTAATGGATTATACCATGTATGGTACATGAAAAAAATTGTTTTTGTCAAGATTTTTACTTATTATTTTATCTTAATCACCCAATCCTTTTTTAATTAATGTATTACTTAAATAATTTTTTTGTGTAAAATTCTGGTTTTATATTATTGGTGAATTTTATATTTTAGTTATTAATACGAAAAGCCATAAACTGCAACATTTAAAATAATAGAAATTCATAAAAAAATAACAATAAACCCATAATTACCAATATGACAATGACTAGAGCCTCCCCCCTATTGTCTATGTTTACATTGATAAGAAATAAAAAAAAAAAAAAAAAAAGAAACAGCTACTACCCCGTCTTCAACCTTCAACGTCCCAAGGACCCAAATCTAAAATTAAGAATTAGCTTAACATACGGTGTTTGAAAATAATGCGTAATGCATCGAAACACGTGTCATAGTAGATTTTAAGAAAAGTGGTATTTACTAAGTAATACATTAATTAAAAATGGATAGATTTTACCACAAAGTGACTGCCGAATCAATTGATGAAATCACTCAATCCTTATTAGAATAAAAGCTTACATAGTTAAACACTACTACTACTACTACTACTACCATCACGCCGTTTCCCCGCAGGGGTAGGCAGAGAGGATGGAACGCTACACTCTTCTGTCCTGACATACACCCCTCGCCTCCTTCACATCCATACATCTAGTCATACATGTCCTCCGATTACGCAGACTTTTGACACCGCCAGATTTTAGGTTCTGATTGATCTGATCGTGCCAAGTCTTTTTCGGTCGTCCACCTTCTGTTTTCTCTCTCACATTCGCCACATATATTTTCTTAGTTAAACACAATTTTAGTAAACCATCACAAGTATTTTGATCCTTTAAAAAAACAATTGTGGTTTAACGAACAAGCACGCTAGATCGCCGAAACTCTAAGCCAAGCTTAGTGCCTTTTCACATACTACCCAATTGGCGAGGACCTCGAGAGAGGCATATTAACTCGACCAGAAATTGAAACTGTGACACCACAGAAAATTATTCTCACCAGACCAAAAATTAAAACAAATCTCTGCGAAATCCAGAAGAGGCAGTCTGTTGGAGGGATGCCAACGAGGGCAATTGAATGGATTCAATGATAGCTTTCTGGGTTTTGTTCGCTGGCGGATATAGGTTTTTTGTTTGAATGCGGAGAAAGTTATTCATTGCAGATGTGTGACGCATTGTTTGTTCTGTTTATTCGGGTTATGAATGGATAATCAAAGACATTTCTTGTTTTAATGGATTATACCATGTATGGTACGAGAAAAAAAATGTTTTTTGTCAATATTTTTTGTTGATATCATCTTTACAAAGATGAAGGACAATATAGAAGTCAGGGCATTTACGGGGCTAGGGATTTATCATTGGTCAATTCAAGTAACCTGACGTAATCTAAGCAAAACTAACGCAACCTACCTTGAGTAGTGGAAAGACGGTAGGAATTCTAATGGAAGATCATGTTGTCTGTGGTGAAGAGAGTTGAGTAATTCATCTAACCTAACCTAACCTTACTTTAAGTATAGAAAAGGCACAACAAGAGTTTGAGAAATCATGATATTGGTAAAAATGCAATTCACCCAACCTAACATTACCAAACCCAACCATCAAAAGTGAAAAGGCACTAAGAATGCTAGAGTAAGATAATGAGATCTTAATTGAAGGGAGTAGGTTTAAACTAACCTAACCTTCAGTAGTGAAAATGCACTAGGAATGTTAGAGAAAGATCATGAAGTCTCTATTAAAGGGAGTAGGTTTAAACTAACCTTACCTAACTCAACCTTCAGTAGTGAAAATGCACTAAGAATGTTAGAGAAAGATCATGAAGTCCATATTAAATGGAGTAGGTTTAAACTAACCTCACCTAACTCAACCTTCAGTAGTGAAAAAGCACTAGGAATACTAGAAAGATCACGATGTCTCTAGTAATAGGGAATAGATCTAACCTAACCCAACCTAACTTTAGTATAAGAAAGGAACTAGGAATGCTAGAGGAAGATCACGATGTCTCTAGTAATAGGGAGTAGATCTAACCTAACCCAACCTTCTAGTGGAACGGAAGGTCTGCTGATGACAGTCAACAGTCCGCCTTCTCCTGAGGAGTTTTACGTGGTTTCCTCCCAGCAATGAGCAAATGCAGAGAAGTTCCTATTTGACCCACACTAGATTATCCCTCCTGTTCCCAACACAGATTCAAATAAAAACATATTTAATTAGCTAGAAGAAACAAAAATCCACTAAATGATCTATAAACCTTGTACATAATAAGCAAGGTAAACAATAAATGCAATTACCATCTAAAAAAAAAAAAAAAACCTAACCCAACCTAACCTTAGTATTAGAAAAGCACCAGGAATGCTAGAGAAAGATCACGATGTCTCTATTAAGGAGAGTAGGTTTAACCTTACCTTACCTGTCGCAACCTTCTATAGTGGAGAGACATAAGAAATGATAGAGGAATATCGTGATGTCTCTAGAAAAGGTAGGTTCCAACCCTAGCCTAACCTAACCTTCAGTAGTGGAATGGCATATGAATAGAAATGCCAGAACAAGACTATGACATGTTTCTAGTAATGGGAGTATAGTTACCCTCCGACTGGTCCAGCTGCGCGGCCATGGATGCGGATGCGGTGCGGCGCGGTCGGGCCGCATGCAGCCGGAAGGGGCCCGCGAGCGCGCGCCTAAGCGCATGCCTCACAGGGAACGACACGCATCCCAGGAACTCGCTTCGTCTGTGGCCAAACAACAAGACATTCGTCAGTATCATCCAACGCTAAAGGGTTGTCAAAGCGTAGTAATGGACCAGTGAACAAAATGCTATTCGATACAAGTATTTCACTACAAGCAAAGTGGAACGTAAACGCAGCATAGGAAGAAGTCGTATATCCTGGATTCACAATTTGAAAGAATGTTTCCACTGTAAAAAGATGAAGAAGAATATGGAAGTCTGTGCATTTACTTGATACATACATGACATGGACATCTATTATGAGATAAAATAAGCTTTTTATTAAGCAGAAACTCTTTCAATTGTATGTGAAGTCCGAATCCTGGATTGTAATCACATACA
Organism: Brachycentrus maculatus; assembly: GCF_059751285.1. Taxonomy (NCBI): domain Eukaryota; kingdom Metazoa; phylum Arthropoda; class Insecta; order Trichoptera; family Brachycentridae; genus Brachycentrus; species Brachycentrus maculatus. Next base: position 602,692 of record NW_028280953.1, read on the forward strand.
TGAGAAACGCCAGAAAATATCATTTTCACTTTATTATTTTTAGCTTATAATTTGACCGCTTTATTTACAACATTTTGAGTTTGTCCAAATACTTGTTCACCGCAAATCTGGATTCTCTCCAATTATAGGAGTTGTTTTTTGACATCTCAACAAAGACGACAATAAAAAAATAATGAGAAATAACCCTTATAATTTCTCCTGTATGACTACGATATGTTTATGAACAACGTGATCGTTCAAATAATCTGTTATATTACCATAATTTACTTAATGAAATGTATTATGTCGTCTTTGTATTATTTATTGATTTGGCATTAACTTTGTGGAATGACAAATTGATTATTTAAAAAATATATATTAACACTTGTTTAATACAATCATACAAGTGTTAATTTTTTTTTTAATAGTTTCGTCTTTGAATTACCATATTTTTTCAATGTATTATATGATTTGTTAAATAACTAGCTAACTAGCTAACTAACTAACCATCACGCCGCTTCTCCGTAAGGGTAGGCAGAGAGAATAGAACGCCAAACCACTCTTGTCTTTGCAAACTTTCTTCGCCTCTTCCACTTTCATTTGTAGTACTTACTTGAAAAGACATTACGCTATCCAATTTCTCTTATTTACATTTCCAATCTTCATTCAATTCTTTAAATAAATTATTGATTACCTTCTTCATATTATGCAAATACTTTGTGGCACTAAAAATAGGCATTAAATACAATGTCACGGATGTATGAAAGATATAACAAGAAGGGATGAAAATAAATTAGATTATATCAGATATATTTATACAGCCGATAAAATCTATTTTCGTGGTTATTCGAGGCTATATCGGGGTAGTTATCCAAGGGCTGTTTTTCAGAACTATGTAACTCGCAAAGTCGTAAATAATGGTTCAAATTATCGGGTTGTAGTTTACAACATTTTGTGTGTGTCCAAATACTTGTTCACGAATCTGGATTATCTCCAATTATAGGAGTTATTTTTCATATTATTTTTGACATCTCATCAAAGATGACCAAGAATTGTTATTGATAGGGATGATAATTGTAAGTGATGATTTTTTTAAAAGTATTCTTTACTGAAAAAAAAAATAATAAAAATAATAATAATATATAAATCCCTCACCGCACCCCAGTGGTGCATAGGGCACTGCTTCATATAAACGCAGTGTTATCTCGATCGATTACACATGAAGGAAAGGTGATCAGCCCTCCACTTCAGGTACCAGTCCAGTGTAATATTGAATAAATATTAGAGTGAAAAAATCACTTTTATTTAGTAAACCCCCCTGGGAATCGAACCCGGGACCTCCAGAACGGTAGCCGAGCATGCTGACCATTACACTACGGAGGCGGACAAAATAATAATATAAAAAAATAATAATATAAAAAAAATATAAAAAAATAATTCTTTACTGCTTTTGTTCATATTTTTATCAATATTGTTTTAAAGGCATTAGCCGTAAATAAATTCAAAATAAATGCGGGACATCTTGCTTCCAGATACTACAGCTAGGAAAATGAACCCAACGTGTAACCTGTCCCTGGAAAATATCCAAAAATATTATTAATGAAATGGGTGAAATGATTAATATGTTATATTCCAGGCATGTAACAAAAAGGAGGTTTCTAAATTATTCAGGTCGCGCTCCAATTAGTAACAACAGACCTAAAAACTCGAAAAAAACTACAAGTTTCCTTTTTCCTGTCTATATTAATGCACGTTCGTGTTTCCCTTATGGTTGTCAGTAAATAATAAACGTACCTAAGTAATCGGAAAAAATCAATATACTGCATCGGCTCTATGTAGGTTACCTACTGGGCTCGCCCTGAATCTCGATTCGATTCTTAGATATCGCTCACTCCTTTCAAGAACGTCATAAATAAAAAATCGTCAATTTTCAGTTGTGCATGTTTTCGGAATGCCCAGAAAATGTACTATATCCCAGCAAAAGAGGCATATTTTTAACTTAATATTTACCCGCTACAGGGCAGAAAGTGTTGTTTTTGCATTTCAAAGAAAATGTATTGTTTAATTATTTTTTTAAATATAGTAAATATTTTTCAAATGGAGAAAAAACCTTCAGGTTTTACCTAAAAAGATCTGTTACACAGTAAAAAAAATAATAAGTGGCTTGATATTTATTTTTACTACATTGTATTATATTTTTAAACTTTGAAAATGTTCTCTTGAAAAATCAAGTTTTTTGATTTTTGACGTTCTTGAAAGGAGTGAGCGATATGTGAGGCAGAGGTGTAACGTATTAATACATGCTTTTTATTTATTTATTGATTTGGCGTTTAATTTATAGAACTCCGTTTTTATTCATGTATTTATTGTAAGATCTAACACAGTTTTTTTTTAGTCTAATAATTGTTTGATTTAAAAATTAATACATAAATTTATATATGCTCGCTAGCTAAACGTACTAACCGGTTACCGCATTTACGTTTTTTCCCCTCAGTTTACGTTGAAAATATCTTGTCATTATTTTCAACTCCATTTTCAACGCTTTTTTGACATTTACGTGCAGTTTTTCGTTCGTTTTATTCGTCAAGTCATTATATTTTTTTCAAAAGAAATTTCAATACCTCCCATTTACATTTACCCTCCATTTAAGCTTTTTTCAGACCCTTAAAAAAACCTCAAATAGGGGTTTCACTGTATATATTGGTAAATGTTACACAAGTGTATAAAGCGATTACATAAGACAGCCAAATGCCAGGTTGTAAGCCTAGCTTTCCATCTTCCTTTGAATAAAAAACAATAGATGCTTTGTATTAATTAATAAATTAAAAACATGAAATAAAAGAATATATTTGATATCATAAACTTATTGTTATTAAAATTAAATTACACTTGGTATATACCACTTCTTCTTAAAATCTGTTGTGACACGAGTTTCGATGGAAAACTAAGCATAATTATTAGAGTCTTGAGTCGTACATACATACAGTGTTTGTAATAAAATGGTAATTTATCAAAACACGTCTCACAATAAATTTTTAGAAATAGTTGTATTTACAAAGTGAAATTTAAATTAAAAATGGATTAATGGCAACAAAGTGACAGCCGAATCCATTAAAAAAATGGGTTTTTTTCATTATACACAATTAGTTTCGAATCGATTTTTTTCCATCGACAGGTGATTACTAAAACTGTCAATGAAAACAACTGTAGTTTTCGAAACTAGTCATGTGTAATTGTATAGAATGTAAGTGGTATTATACGAGTATTTTTTATTATTTTTAATAATCAACATATCACACCACAAAATAAATACCGAAACAATAAAAAATATTATTAAAATTAATTATATGGTAACATATTGAAGATTTTTTAAATCTTAGTAAACATGTAATCATTTTATCAAACTCTTTAATACCAACGTCATAACAGTGCACATTTTCGTCTGATATCATTAAAGATTCCAAAGCTGTGGAAAGCGTCGTGAAAATTCCAAGAAGAATTTCAGGGAAATATCGACAAAAATAATACGAATACCGGAGTTATACCGAAAGGAAAATAAAGGGGGGTGAGAGATGAGGGTTGGTGTTTGAGGGTAGATGTGTGGCGCCACCGACGGCGAGTCTGGAAGAAAAATGCTCTTCCCGCTGGATGAATAGATTCAAATTTGTCTGGGTAGGGGTTCTTTCCTACATCCTTGGGACCCCATAAGTATTCATTTGCGGCTGCCATACGAGCGTGATTCGATTCGAGTTTTCCTGTGACGTGCGTCACGTTTTACGAAAATAAATGTACCTGTGGAAAGCTCTAGACTTATAGATATATATATATATATATATATATATATATATATATATATATATATATATATATATATATATATATATATATATATAATATATATATTTATAAGGGTTAGTATCAGATTAACGTTGTACACTGCTAGCTTAGCCACACTACTCGAATTCTTGGACGTTCTATATATATAAACCAATTTTGAAACATTGTTCTTGAATCACTAGAACTTCACTAGACATCTTTTGGTGAGATGAAAAGAAGCTTTTTATTGAACAGAAACTCTTTTATTAGTGTGGCATTTTCAAAATGTTCGTTTTAAAATGCCAAAGCTAGGCTAAACAATTGTCACGAAATTCTTTTTTTGTGTTTAAAAAAAAGTAAAACTAAGTAGACTCAAATAATCTGTGATTGATTTAAAAATAAATTCTTACATTCATAATTTCTCAAATAATTATCTATACTTCGTTATGTACATATATGTACATATATTTGCCACCCAACCAACTTCTATTCTGACCAAACCCCTTAGTGTCTCATTGCATTATTGATGTTTTATATTCTCCGGTTGGGCGAAAATCAATTTCCGGATATCGTGACTAAGCGGGTCGAAGGTGTTAACACGAAATGCTAATAGCGACCCAGATTTGGAGTTATGAGAAAGTTTAGTGTTATCTGGAATTGAATTTATAAAATATGTATGTTTAAAACAGGTCAGCGCGTTTGGTTATCGTATTAGAGATGCCGGGTTCGATTCCCAGGGAGGTTAAAATAAAACTAAATTAATTGTTATATGTAGTTTACATATAGTAGATTACACCTGTGGTCGGCAGAAATCATATATTAAATACACGAAGTTTTAGTTTATGAATTGTTTCACATACTAGGAAACCTTATAACCTGTCATAGGCTAATTGTAAGTGATCACTTTACACACGTGTAACATTTACCATTCTAGCCATGTTTGACAAATACACTACTCTCTGTTTATATATATATATATATATATATCATCATATCCATATCCGCTCCCTAGGTGGAGCATATGGAGTCCACAAACTGTCTCCAGGCTTTTCTGTCGGCTGCCAGCTCCCTTGCATCCTCCCAAGTCAGATTCGCGTCCCGAAGTTCTGACGAGAACTGCCGACGAATTGTCAGCAGTGGTCGTCCTGGGCGGCGCGAACCTGATGCCTTGTAAAAGAGGCAAGCTTGATTAAGGCTCTCAGGAGGCATGCGGAGTACATGGCCAAGCCATAGATATATCAAATATAATTTATGCGTCGCTCCATGTGTTAGCTCACAGGATGATCTTTAATTGAATTAAGTAAGTTTTGTATTTAGCAGAGAGGCCCTTTTGTTTGTATTTTTGTATATTTTTGAATATCAGTTATTTGATTCACGGGTGAGTCAGAATCCTTGTTTATAAATCACAAATAGTGGAATAACTGTATAAAAACCTGAAATTTGAACTTAAATTATTGAAACTAATACTGCAATAAAATCAGTTTTACTTGGTAACTACCAATATTTCTTCAAATCTATTTTGACACGTGTTTCGGTGTATTCCACATCATTTCAAACACCGTTAACTTAAAATTAAAATGGATATATTTATTCTCAAAATATTGAAAGCATTTACTTTGTAAGTATTCATTTCAGTTAGTCATATCGTAGTCGTACAGGAGAAAGTGACCAACTAACAAAACGTAAAACGTTCAGGAGGGCCATTTAAGTCACTTTTGGTCGGCAAGATAATAAACATCAATGCAGTTTTTCATTTTTAACAAGTCAATATATTATACTTCCGAGTTTAAAATCGCTTTGGAATTTTTTCAGGGCAATATTTAAGCTAGTAAGGTATCAAATAGTCAATGATCATGTTTTTGTAAACAAATGCACTCGGTCACTTTCTCCTGTATGACTACGATAAACTTATTTTTTTAACAAAAATGTTAATAATATTAGTATATAACCACTCACCGTACTTAGTGATTATATACTAAAATCATTAACAATTTTGTAAAAAATGTATATATTTTACCACAAAGTGACTGCCGAATCAATTAATGAAAATACGATAAAATCCCATACATTTTCAATGACTGAAATCACGACACTTTCGACTTATAATACCACTTCCATATTTGTCTTATCACCCCTCTAACAACGCAACCCCGTCATTACTGTCCAAGGGTCGTAAATAATAAAACAATATGTCTTTGTAAGTTTTATTTTTCGTTTGAAAAAAGGCTTCGAATTGGGTCAGATCCCTGAAGCTCTGAGCTGGCCGGAAGAGGGTGAGGCCGGCAGGGTGCAATGTCATCTGACGCTATTTTTAGTCTCGAGAAAATTGATCGTCACACTTTTCAGGTCACAGAAGAAATGACAGTCAAAGAACTATTAATATCTTATTTTTTGACATCTCATCAAAGATGAAGAAGAACATGGAATTCTGGGCATTTACGGGGCTGACCAATTTTGAAAAATTGTTGTTGAATCACTAGAACTTTACTAGACACATCTATTGGTGAAATGAAAATAAGCTTTGATTGAGCAGAAACACTTTTTTTTTAATGTTGTGACTATAAACATATGCGAAAACTATCCTTACATGCATTTAAGAATTACTTTCACATATCACAATTAAGCACCTCCCAGGAAAGCACATAAATCACAATAAAAAACTTTGCTGTAATTAACAGATATTAAACATAGAAATACATCAAATAAAATCAATTTTTGGTCAAAAAAACTTCGATCATTTCCATTAAAGTTGTATGACTTGCTTCCATTATCCGTAAGGTCATTTAAATTTTAAACTTTTTGATATCTCAACATAGATGAAGATATGAAGGCCTGGGTATTTACTGGGATTACGACCTGTCACTTTACACACGTACAATATTCATCATTCTGTTGAAATGTCAATTTTTTTAAATAACTCCAATTTTTAAATCTGGGCTTCTCAACTTAGAGGAGTTATTTTTACATTTAAAAATAAATAAAAGGGGCATTATAAAAGCTTTCTCAAATCAATCAAAGATGGCTTTTGTGAACTCAAAGTTGAAGTGTCATGAGATTGATGATATATGGATGAGTTCTAAAAAAACAGCCTATGACTAGTCGTAAGCCCTGTAAATACCCAGACTTCTATATTTTTCCTCATTGATATTGAGATGTCAAAATGTAATACGAAACAATCGAAAAAAATCAAACCCCGGACTTCCATCTTGGTAGTTAAACACGCACTGCGGAGGCGGACAAACGTGTCCATTATCAGATGATATTCACATATCAAATCAGTCGTGTCAATAACTAGGGGAGGGTGTCAATAATAAGACTTTTTACCCTGTGAAATTTACCCTAGGAAATAGTTAAATATTTTCAGATTTACAAAGTGAATCCGGGTATATTTTAGTACTTGTGTGAACCGTAGACTCGTGGTTTCCAAACTCGATAAGGATGTGAGCTACTTTCAGAAATTGATCTTGTCTAGTGAGCTACCTATACAAATTCCCTCTTTATAGTTTTTTTTTACCATCGACTCTTATCGTACCGTACATAATATATTTTTAAATTATTTTAAATAATCAGATTAACAATAAAACATATAATGCGTACTTTAAATATGGAGGTCCTCACCAAAACGTTACATTTCCATTAAAAATGCTTTTCAGTAATAAGTAATTCTAGCTTGTAAAATTGTTACGTTTTGGTGTAATTTAATGATTCTTTATTGGTTTAACACAGGATTAGTCACGTTTTGTCGCAACTTTAATTAAGATTTCGATAGAATACAGTAAACAGTACAGATTTGCATACAAAATAGTTTTTGTGCAATATTGGAAATGTAACTTTTTGGCGAGGACCTCCACAAATATTTGCGTGTAAACATAATAAAAAATAAAAAGTGGTGTGATTAAAAATTTACGTAATAATAACTTTTACTAGGCAAATTTAATTCGCGAGCCACCGAAAAAGCTTCGGCGAGCTTCCGTTAGCTCACGAGCTACCGTATGGCGATCACTGCCATAGGCCACAGATAAAGAAAGCTTAATGTATTTTATACCTGTTTTCACTGAGGGTGTTTTAAGGGTTGGCCTCGCCGATTTATTAGGTTAACTTAATTCAAGCCTACTCACATATTTATAAAGGCGTCGGGTTGAGTAAAACATTTGGTAGACAAGTAAATCATCAACTATTATTGAAATCAAATCTTGTGTTTGGCTATTGGAAAAGTATTTTAGTAAAACACGTCATGAAAAGCGTCAATCAATTCCTTTTAAAATTGTGTTAGATATTTCAGCTTTTTTCACACAATGTTAAATTTGGTTACAAAGTAAGACGTGATAATTAAAATGAAATAACAAACAGTTAAAAAAACACAACAAGGAATAATTGAAAAGATTAGGAAGAGTTTTTTACGGTGGTATGGACATGTGAAGCGAATGGATAACGAGAGAATGACTAAGAAAATATATGTGGCGAATGTGAGCGGGAAAATAGAATGAGGATGACCGAAAAAGACTTGGCACGATCAGATCAATCAGAACTTGAAATCTGGTGGTGTCAAAAGTCTGCGTAATCGGAGAGCATGTATGACTAGATGTATGGATGTGAAGGAGGCGAGGAGTGTATGTCCGGACAGAAGAGTGTGGCGTTCCATCCTTTCTGCCTACCTCTGCGGGGAAACGGCGTGATGGTAGAAGTAGTTGTAGTAGTAAAAAACACTGTATGAGTAGATGCATGAATTTAGAAGAGGCAAATCTCTCTCTCTCTCTCTCTAATATATATACAAATATACCTTACATCTTACGTCATTTAAATTTTAGCATACTATTATTTCTAATTAATGTTGTACTGCCTCCGTAGTGTAATGGTCAGCACACTCAGCTACCGTTCTGGAGGTCCCGGGTTCGATTCCTAGGGGGGTCAAATAAATATAAGTGATTTTTTAAATCTAATATTTATTCCACATTACCCTGGACTGGTACCTGAAGCGAAGGGCTGATCACCTTTCCTTCATGTGTTAACGATCAAGATAACACTGCGTTTATATGAAGCAGTGCCCTATGCACCATTGGGGTGCGGATAAGGGTTTGAAAAATTTGAATGTTTTACTTAGAAAACACCACATTTCTTAAAAACTACTGTGACACATTTTTGTTTCAATGGGTTTATTGATATATATTTTTTATGAATTTCTATTGTGTCTAAATGATGCAGTTTATGGCTTTTCGTATTAATTATATTAAGGATTTCTACGTTATTGTGTTTAAATTTGTGATTATTATCTATTAAATAGTAATGTGAAGGTACGATAAATTAGATATAGTCCAGCGAGTCCAAGTTGAGTAAAGGTAGCTTAGGTTAAAAAGTCGTACCAAAAAATATAAAGAAACATAGAAAAGAGGCGAAATTTTAATGAACTATTTCAAAGGTATCCTCTCTAACAGTCTCTTTTAGACTTAGTACCTTCTTTGAATTAGTTATGTAAAGGTACGATAAGTTAGATAAATTCAAGCGAGTCCAAATTGAGTAAAGATAGCTAAGGTTAAAAAGTCATACCAAAAAAAAAAAGAAAAGAAAAAAAAGTTTTTTTTAATAAACTCTTTTAGAGGTATGATATCTTAAAGTCTCTTTAAGAGTTTAGACGGTGCTCGTTATCTATTAAATGGCTAGCGAATTCCGAAAAATGATTATTTATCAAACATAATTCATGTTCCCTGATTTTTGTTCTGAATTTTGTTGTCCGTTTTCACATACGGTGTTTGAAGATGATGCAGAATGCATCGAAACACGTGTCACAGTAGATTTTAAGAAATAGTGGTATTTACTAAGTAAAACATTAATTAATAATGGATAGATTTTACCACAAAGTGACTCCCGAATCAATTATTGATACTATTATTTCGTTTGATCATTTGTTTTATACACCAAAAAAATATGTTTTTTTTTTTTAATATATGAAGCTTTGAGGCTTGCGCCTCTTACCTCAAGGTTTGATGCAAAAATAAAAAATAAATACACATTTGTAACAAAGTCTCATTTGGGACATTGAAGGTTAAACATTTAATGAGACGATAAAAGTACAATCACTTTCAGTGCCAAATTAGGTCACCAGAACCTTTGCTTAATGTTTGAGAATTATTTTTACTAATGCCTCCGTCTTAATGCTGTCTTTGTTCCAGTTTACATAATTTGAGAATTACTCGAGAAAATGGAAATGTGCTGGTCGTTTTCAGCAAGGCTAATTTTAATGATAATTTCAAAATTATAATACGGTAGAACCTCGATATAACGAAAATTAAGGGATTTAAATCAAATTGGTCGAATTGGCCGAATCGGTCGAATTGACCGAATTGACCGAATTGACCGAATCGACCAAATTGACCGAATTGACCAAATTGACCGAATTGACCGAATTGACCGAATTGATCGAATTCTCCAAAGTAACACCAATATTTGTCATAAAATATATATAGATTTTTCAAAAACCTAATATATTTTCCGTAGTATGTAGTACGAATATATATCAAGTAAGCGCCCTTGAAGTAATATTTTACGAAAATGGCGCTGCGTAAATTGACCTAATTTATTATTATTATTATTATTTCAAATACTTGAAAGTAGTCAGGTCAGGAGTCGGAATAATTGCCGAGTATGTATGAATGTGAAAGAGGCAAGAAATATTTGAAAAGACAAATGATGTGGTTTTTCTGCCTATCCCTGCGGATAAGCGGTATAATGGTTAATTAGCTGATTAGTTAAAAAATAAACAATTTTAGTATAAGAACAGTGTTGTATTAAATGTAATATTGAATCATGTCATTGAGAGGTGTGTAATTCTATTCTCTCTGCCTACCCCTACGGAGAGCACCACTATGGTTAGTTTGTTAGTTTTTTATGTAGTTTTATTTATTTAATTTTCTGTCTTTAAAGTGTTTTTTTGAATTTGTATGAAGAAAAAAACATTTAAAAAAAATTTACATCAAAACTATGCTTTTTTCTTTAAAAATCCAAATTACGTAATAGAAAAACCTTTAAAAAACACCCCATTGAAAAATGTATTAATATATTTTTATCCACAGCCAACATCGTTTGGCAAAGATTTCATTTTAGACAACGTCAAGTTTCATGGTCGAGTCTGATGTCCATTACGTTTTACGCCTGATCTCGAGCCGTGAATAAAAGCTCAGGAATAAAAGCTTTTTCACATCAAAATATTATCACGGCTATTTTCATTCATGAAAAATATTTTTCAGTGCTATGAAAATCAAAGCAAACTTTGATATGAATTAAAACAAATTTATTATATTATTACTAATAAAATATTGAATTAAAACAAATAAAATGTTAATGTTTAGTTCATTGTATTCTCAATATTATTAATATTTAAAGCATTTACTTTGGTTAGTCATTTTTGCTTTAATTTTTTTTAATGTTATTAATATTAGTATATAACCATTCACAGAGGTTTAGTTCATTGATTGATTCGGCAGTCAATTTGTTAATTTATTTCTCCTTTTTATTAATACATATCTTTTTTTAATTTAAACTTCACTCGGTAAATACGACTCTCTTAAAAGAGTTTCTATGTATATCACATAATTTTCCGCAGCATTACGGTGTTTGAAAATGTTGTGCCGATCCTGTGATACAATAAAATTTAAAGATTAATTGTATTTACCAATTAAAATACAAATTATAAATAAAAACACTTGTTTATTACCATTTGAGTTAAGTTTTTTTTGATCGAGTGATGAAAAAAATGTGTTTTTAATTTATAATTCTATCATGTCTTACCACAAAGTGAATGCCGAAACAATAAATATTAAAACAGAAAATTTAAATAAAAAACGAAAAATGTTATACAAAATGTTATATAGTACCATATTTTATTTTTTTAGTTGAAATTTTATTATTTGATATTATTAATGGAATATTTATTTTTATGTCTATATTCTTATATCATTTTAGTCCATTATTCAATACAAATTAACAGATAAATTTTAGAATACCTCTTATAATAGAGTAAACTTAAATATTTTTAATATAAGTTTTATTTACTGAAATATTGGTATGTGTATACTAAGTAAAACTTATATTAAAAACACAAAGTAAACGTGTCGAAAATTAGTTATAGAAATTTCACCATTTACGTATAGAAAACTCACTGAAAATCAAATCCACCCCTAAGTAGGCTACGCACGTGTTTTATACGACATCGTTTAGGGGTTGATCATACAAATAAACGGGCGAGAGTCTGGTCAACTGAAGGCTTCCGTATTACGAAACGCGATCGATAGTACATCGTCACATGGCTTTGCTCTAACAGGAGGGATGTACAGGATGGAGTATACAGCCTCATATGTTAACTTGAACCTGTTTAGGGTTGATGAGCACAGATATTTAACTTATTTTATGAATCAGCTTCCGTAAGCTTCCGAAACTAGTCGTTAAAATAAATTTGTATAACTAAAGTTGTAAAAAACAAGTGTTCTCATTTACAATTTCATCATGTCTTACCACAAAGCCTCCGTAGTGTAATGGTCAGCACGCTCGGCTACCGTTCTGGAGGTCCCGGGTTCGATTCCCAAGGGGGGTAAAATAAATATAAGTGATTTTTTCACTGTAATATTTATTCAATATTACCCTGGACTGGTACCTGAAGCGGAAGGCTGATCACCTCTCCTTCATGTGTAAACGATCAAGATAACACTGCGTTTATATGACGCAGTGCCCTATGCACCATTGGGTGCGGATAAGGGTTTTTTTTACCACAAAGTGAATACCGAAACAATAAATAAAATTTACAGTAAGTACATTAATATATTTATATCGTGAGTATTCTGGCAAAAAACGTTAAATCGAAAATTTGCAATTTTGACTTAATGATGTATATTATAAAGTTTTCAACGTACGATAAACTGGAAAAATACACCAATTAATTTGAAATGTCATAGTTATGTGGTTTTACAAGTAAAGTCAAGTTAAAGCTTAATAGCGGGTATTTTATTCAGGTTCAAATCTTTAAATAACAGGGATTATTCAAGCAGGGATTTTAGAGTTTACATTTTTTGCCAGTATATCCACGATACTACGATGTAATTATTTGTTTATTCATGTCTTACTACGATTGATTAAATGACTTTTTTCGTTATTTGTTTCGGCAGTCACACTGTGGTAATATCTATCTACTTTTAACTAAAAGAAGAAGTCGGATAACATATTTATCATACAAAAAGAAAACCATCTCAAAATATCCTTAAGGCCCAGATCTCAAGCGTTTAAATCAGAATGCGCAGAGCCGCGCTCAGGACTGGACGTGTCCTTATGCTCGATATTTTTAAAGAAAATATTTGGATTTTTTTTTTTAATATATATATTTTTTAACTCCTTACCTTTATATAATTCTTTTCTTTTCAAAACCATGAATTATTTCAAGGAAAAACTATTTTTTTTTTCAATAAAAAAAAGGTGTTTAAAGAAAAAATCAATTACGTTATATGTTACCTTGATTTAGAGAAAATTAAATTCCGACTTATCGAATACTGGGTCTTAAAGAAGAAGCCGGTCAAAAATCAAAAAACTTGATTTTTCAGGACAACGTTTTTAAAGTTTAAAAATATAACACAATGTATTAAAAATAAATATCAAGCCACTTATTGAACTTTTTACTGTGCAACACATCTTTTTAGGTAAAACCTGAAGATTTTTTCTCCATTTGAAAAATATTTAACATATTTAAAAAAATAATTCAACAAAACCTTTTCTTCAAAATGCAAAAACAACATTTTCTGCCCTGTAGCGGGTAAATATTAAGTTAAAAATATGCCTCTTTTGCTGGGATATAGTACATTTTCTGGGCATTCCGCAAACATGCATAACTGAAAATTAACAATTTTTTATTTATGACGTTCTTGAAAGTAGTGAGCGATTTATCATATCGAAGAAAACATGTTTATCAAATAAAAGAAATCCATCCCAAAACATCATTAAATCCTAAATACACTTGAAATATCCACGATTTCGGGTCGTAAAGTTTTATATCACACCTTCTGTGCGGAGTCTACTGAGTTGTGAAGAGTGAAGAGCCACCCTTATAACCGGGAGGGGTAACGATAAATAATAATAAAAACATCCCCGCAACTGGCTGGCAGTAAACCCTGATTTACAACCTATCACTCCGCAGCGACATCGAGTGCAATTGTATTATCAGTTCTTGATAAATGAATTCAGACAGGCTTTGAGTCATTGAACAAAAAAAATATATTAGGTTAAAGGAACTTTGAAAATTTTGCAATAAATCTCTGTAATCTAATAGCTGTCTTGATCGTAAAAACAGTATTATCATTTCTTAAAAAAAATAATATTTTGAGTGTGTCCAAAGAGTTTCTGCTTTTGAAGTTTTTAATAAAAGAGTTTCTGCTTAGTAAAAAGTTTCTTTTCATCTCACCAATAGATGTCTCTAGCGAAGTTCTAATGATTCAAGAACAACGTTTCGAAATTGGTTCACATATAAAGAATTTCAAAGAATTCGAATAGTATGGTTGTCAATAATGGGTGGAATTGGTGAACGTGGTTACACGTGTATAAAGTGATCACTTGAACCAGCCTATTACGGTCGTCAGCCCCGTAAATGCCCAGACTTCCATATTCTTCTTCATGTCAGATGAGATGTCAAAAAATAATACGAGTATCAGTTTTTAATAAAGAAATTTAGACAGTCAATAAAAAGTCACTCCATCTGTCAAAAATCTTTTATCCACACCCAATGGTGCAAAGGGCACTGCCTCTATACAACGTAGTTTTATCTTGATGGTTGCTTACACGAAAGTAAAGTAATCAATTCTGCGATTAAATCCAGGGTAATATTAAAATAAACATAGTAAAAAAGACAATAATGTTTATTATGGCCGAGGAGGGTCTTGGGAATCGAATCTGGTACCTCCAGTGCGGTAGCCATATGCGGTAACTACTACACTACGGAGGCAGACAAAACTGGTCAAAACTATATGATTTTGTTTCATTCAATGATACAACAATTGGTGTTACTCAGGGTACTATACTTGGACCAATTACATATGACGTATCATTTATTTTGTATCAAGTATTTTGTTTATGCAGATGATACAGGATATTTATGGAGGTCCTCATCAAAACTTTACATTTCAGAAATTTTTGCTTGAAAAAAGAAAGGCTTGTAATTTTTTTTTGTTTTGGTGTAATTTAATGATTTTTATTTATTTATGTATGTTTTATTTGTAAACATTTATTTAAATCACAATGTATACATATTTATAACATTTTTTTTTGCTGAGACCCACCAAGCCACCTTGTGTGTCTTGTCAGTGGAGTTCTTTTTTAATACATTTTATTGCATTTAACTATTTTAACCTAATATAGACACAAAAAAGAGAAAAAAATTAAGAGAATATAAACATTTTACAATTTTCATAAACTTAACTCTTGATCATTTACCCATCCCTGTATTTTGCCTTTGTTCCATATTTTATTTTGACCTCTAACATCCGTCAGCAACAAATTAAAAATGTTCGGAACGATATATTGCAGTGTTGGACTCCCATATTTATTGTTAATTCATTTATTTATATTTCATATTGGTTTAACACAGGATTGGTCACGTTTTGTCGCAACTTTAATTAAGATTTCGATAGAATACAGTAAACAGATCAGATTTGCATTAAAATGATTTTTGTGCAATATTGGAAATGTAACTTTTTGATGAGATCCTCCACATATTAATAAATTAATAAACTTAAGCTTAATGTTGGAAAAACAAAATACATGGAGTTAGGAAGAAGAAAGCCAAACCCAAGGATGAATATATTTATTGATAATGAAACCTTAGAAAAGGTTGATGAAATGAAATATTTGGGCATAATACTTGATTCAAAATTGACATTAAATGCAAATTTTGAACACGTTAATAAAAAAATATCAAAAAAAATATTTTTCCTTAGTAGATTAAGGAATAAATTAAATAAAGATACTGCAGAACTAATTTACAAAACAATCATTCTTCCACACATAGATTACTGCTCAACAATATTATTTTTAGCAAACGAAGGAAATTTAAATAAACTAGAAATTATACAAAATAAAGCGATGAGAATAGTTCTTAAGAAAAATAAATATAGCAATGTAAAAAAAATGAGAGATGAACTAAAATGGTTATCTGTAAGAAGAAGACTTAAATTTAATATATTGATATATAAATTTTTTCACGATAAATTACCAAAATATTTTAAGGATAAAGTTGTCTTAAACAAAAATTGTCATGAATATGCTACTAGACAAAAGGATAAAATAAGACTACCATTATTGAAAAGAGCTGAGTCGCAAAATTGCTTGATGTATAAGGGTTTAAAAATGTATGATGAGATGCCTGAATGTATGAAGAATGAAAAGTGTCTGAAAGAATTTAAAAATAAATGTCTAAGTTACTGTAAGGAAATGTAAATATATAAAGATGATATAAATGTATATAATAGTTCATATTAGTTTTAATATAAGCTAACTTAAGAAATAAATAAAATAAAAATATTTATTATTAAGTATTTTGTATTTGCAGATGATAAAGGACCTTTAATATCAAATGAGGACATGAATTAATGTATCAAACTCCTGCAGAATGATTTTACTCTTTCTGCAGTGTGTTTTGTGTAAATTAAGGTTGTAGAAAGTGAAAATGAGTAATAGGGGGAAAGCATGAGAGGAATGTATGCTAATTACCTTAGAACACGAAAGGTCAAACATCAGAAAGGAATCGGAGTTATCACTTGCACTTTCAACTATACACACACGTCACGTTTTTTAAAACATAATATGAATTATACGATTTTCAACAAATCTGTAACAATTAAATAAGATATTTTTAAAAAATAGGAGTTTTATAATTTTGATAGTAACGATATGCACAAATAATTATATTTAAAAAATTAAACAAATAAAAAGTGTCATTTTAGTATAATATTAACTGTGTTTTTTTACGTATTTTATTTTGATTTAATTATTTTTCAATACAGTATGGAAACTATATATATATATACATAAGAACGTCTACGAAAGATTTTTTTTAATATTGAGATTAAAACATGTTAAAAAAATCGTAAATGGTATGAAATTTAACTGAAAATTTCACTCATATTTTGATTAATTACTTCTCAGTAAGTTTAAAGCACATTTCATCAAACGCCTTAATAAAAATGATCAAATTATGTTATCTATTTGAATTATTTAAATTAAAATAAAACATGTGCCACGTTAGCATTTGAACATGTCATACTATGCTCGTAGAAACAATGAAAATTCACGAACAATAGGTTAAAATGTGGTACAGTAATCCCAAAAAAACAAACCTCAACGATATATTTCACAGGTTATTTATGCTTAGCGACCTATTAACGTGTTACCGTCGTGTGTTTGGTAGTTTACTGTGTATTCTAGCGCGGTTTTATACGACCTAGATAGGATTTTTAAATTAAAATCTGCTACAACGTATTCACGTAACGATTAAATATTTCATACTGTGTGCGCTGCAGGTAAGTAAGAAAATCCACGAAATATGGGATAAAGTTCGCAAAAAACAAACCTTAACGATACATTTTACAGGTTTATTTATGCTCAGCGATCAATTGACGTATTAGGACGCCTGTTTGATAGTTTTCCGTGTGTTTAAGCCCGATTTAAAAGATCCAGAAGGTTATTTTTAAAGTGTAAAATGATACAAAGTATCTACGTTAGAATTGAAACTGTGCGCTTGGAAGGAATGTAAGAAAATCCACGAAATAGGGTATAAAAGTCACAAAAAAACAAACCACAATGATGTATTTCACAGGTTATTTAAGCTAAGCGATCAATCAAGTGTTACTACGCGTGTTTAGTAGTTTTCCATATGTTTTAACGCGGTTTTCACAATCCAGCAGGATTTTTATTGTAAAAATTTTTATTAAAATATAGGATCCATTTGTAACATTTGTACTGCGCGCGTGGAAGGAAAGTAAGAAAATATACCAGCAATTCCGGTTGAAATGTGGTACAAACCTCAACGATATATTTAACAGTTTATTTATGCTTAGCGACCTATCAACGTGTTACGACTGGTGTTTAGTAGTTTTCCGTGTGTGTGTAAAAGATCCAGCAGGGTTTTTTTAAAATTGAAAAATAACACAAAGTATCCACGTTAGGATTGAAACTGTATGCGTGGAAGGAAAGTAAGAAAATCTACAAAATGTGGTTCAAAAGTCGCAAAAAAACAAACCTCAATGATATATTTCTCAGGTTATTAATGCTTTGTGATCCATTTACGTGTTACGATGCGTGTTTGATAATTTTCCGTGTGTTTTAACGCGGTTTAAAAGATCCAGCAGGGTTTTTTTATTGAAAAATGATACAAAGTATCCACGTTAGGATCGTAACTGTACGCGTGGAAGGAAAGTAAGAAAATCTACAAAATGCGGTACAAAAGTCGCAAAAAAACAAACCTCAATGATATATTTCACAGGTTATTAATGCTTTGTGATCCATTGACGTGTAACGATGCGTGTTTGATAATTTTCCGTGTGTTTTAACGTGGTTTAAAAGATACAGCAGGGTTTTTTTTAATTGAAAAATGATACAATGTATTCATGTTAGGATTGTAACTGCGCGCGTGGAAGGAAAGTAAGAAAATTCATGAAAAATCGGTTAAAATGTGGTACAAAAGTCGCAAAAAAACAAACCTCGACGGTATATTTCACAGGTTATTAATGCTTAGCGATCAATTGCCGTGTTACGACGCGTGTTTGGCAGTTTCCCGTGTGTTTGAGCGCCGTTTGCACGGTCCGGCGGGGCTTTCAGCGGTGCGGGCGGAGCGCTATACGACGGGGAGTCGGTTAGGCGAGAACTGGGCGTGCGGCTCGCCCGGACCCCGCCGAGATGCGCGCATCGATCCGATACTGCGCAGTTGGGGCCGCTTCAGCCCGCCACCCGAACACCCCCCTCGACTCATTCAGCCCTGGTACTTTGCCGAAAAATCAAAACAATTATCCACTTTGAATTTTCATTTTCATCTTTTTGATTTTTTGTTTTCTGTTACATATGTTACACATTAATTTACTAAGTTTGTTTCGATTTAAAATTTTACAATTTTACATAACTTATTTATTAAAAAAATAGATCTTCAGTAGGTAACTTCTTCTTTTAAACGTATAACTCATATAGTACATATTTGCAAGCTTTTCGATTTTTCGTTTTCTGTTAAAATCAAATATTTGTAGTTTATATTACCACTTTTAATGTATTTTATTTCTAATAATATCTATTGTATTCTTGCCAGCGCCGTTTATTATAACCAAAAATATGATGTATACCCACATACAGGTCATGCCTTTGTGAGATCTTTTTTTTGTATCAATTTTTTTTTTGTACTAGTAATTATAATGTATTGTAAAATGCAAAAGAATATAAAAAAGGAAAAATATTTTTGTGGTATTTTTGGCTTATTATTGTTGGTATTCTATATGGTATTTTTTCAACATATTACATAAACAAGAGTAACATATAAAATATTCCCGATGAGTAATTTCCATTACTCATTTTAGTATTAAGGTAGCCAATGTACCTTGAAAAGTAACAAAAAATTTTAAACAAAGTAAACAAGTTAAGAAATACAAAATGCTATTCTATATGTTTTCCACCAATACCAGAAAAAATATTAAATCGGTTAATACTTGAGAAAAATATTGTTAATTTTGTACACACTTTAGGCGATAAATTGTATATACGATAAATTGCAGCATAATTTTCTTTAACCTGGGCTTTGACATTTGACGTATTTTTTTACTTAAAACATCGTTTTTCTATTGAAAAAATAAGTTATTCTTCGAAATAAATATATGGTTTTGAAAAGAAAGAGTTATTAAAAGGAAAAAAGCTGTAAAAAATTATTAAAATATTTTATAACATACACATCGTTCACTCCTTTCAAGAACGTCATAAATCAAAATTCGTCAATTTTCAGTTGTGCATGTT